>NC_080052.1:30005325-30215325 GCF_026212465.1 Amaranthus tricolor | reverse complement strand
CCTCACAACATCTTTAACTTTAAAATGATAATTCAGAGTAACGCTTTCAAATATGTAGTTTTATCATTTTTATTACTTGTAAATTTAACTGTGTAATTGAGATTTTTATGTATTTTGTTACTTTTAGCTTTGATCAACTACTTTTGCTATGCGTACATTGATTAAAACAACTTGGCTCAATTTAAGGGTATAATTACAAATTTTCAAATGCATTTTATTTTATGGTGAGACTATTTCTATTGAACTGATTTAATAAATATTTAGAATTTTAAAGTAACCATTTATAACCTTAAATATCACTTATAATTTTAAAGTGGTCAGCAATAACCTTAAAGTGATCAATTACAATTTTAAAGTAATTACTTATTATAGTTTTAAATTGATCAATTATATCTTTAAAATGATTATTTACAATATTAAGGTGTCCATTATAATTGATTACTTATAACATTAAACTGATCAATGTTTATAGTTTTAAGGTAATTATTTATAACATGTGATTATGTTTTGATATCTATAATATAGCATAACTAGTGTAGAAACACGTGCATTGCACGAATAAAAATAATACAAAATATATATGAAAAACAGTTTCAAATAATAATGCAAGTATATATTATCATTATTAAATTTCAAATACATGACTTTTTAAAATCAAAATATAATTTCTGATCTTTTTTAAAATTATTACCCAATACACAACTTTCTTTCATTCAATTGAGCATATTAAATTCTATGTTAACTAATTAGAATTACTTTAGTGAATCATACAAAAATACCTTACCTAATTTAGATCTAATTTTAAATAAAATAAATATTATATATTAAATTAGATAAATATTGTCATGTAATCAACTATTCTCTGCTTTACATAATCTTTTGATCTTATTTCTCATCCTAAGACAAAACATGCATTAAGTCAAAATTTTTACTATATAATTATTTCCTTAATTATTGTTATATTATATGTTTCAATTTATTTATTTACCATTTTTAGTCATGCTATTACTAAATAAAAATTAATCAATATGATATGTAATAATTTCACACTCAATGATATTTTCTTCATTTGTCTTGCTTCTTTAAAACATGACACTTGAAATTTTCCAACATTTTTATTGTATTGTATGATGATTGTATGATTGTATGATATGATATGATATGATTAAAGATTATAAAAAGTTATATTATTAATATTTGCATTGAGACTAATCAAACAAATTTTTACATGACTATATTTAAACTTATAAATTAAAAGTAAAATATAAATTATAGTGATCCATCAATATTGTTAAAAAATAAGACAGCCTAGGATGGATGGAATATCTATTATTGAAATACAATCTACAAATGTGAAGTGGAATTTATTTGTTGTAATATGATTTTTTTTTTAAAAATGGTACTTAGCACTTAGCAGCATTTTGCAGAGAGCTATATAAAATTTCTCATTGATATTTTTTTTATTACAAGTAGGTTGAGAGTGGAATAACGCTAGATGAGAGTTGAACTCAATTTCGTGATACATTTTTCATTGAGACAAGACTCAATCCCTCTTAAAAATTTTTAAGTAGACAACATTCCTCTCAAATTAGTAGTAGATTTTTTGAGGACATAGTCACTAGGGTCGGTCATCGGAATAGGCTAAAGGGGCCACCACCGGAGACCTACGGCTAAAGATTACAAATTTAGTTTAGTAAGGAGCACAATGTTATGAATAAAAAGTTCTAAAATATTATCAAAGAAATATTAAAGAAGCAGTATTGTCATATTAATAAGTGTCGGATAAATGAATAACTTTTACTTTCTCATTTTCCGTAATCATAAATCAATTTTTTACTTCAGAAGAGAAACTTTCATAATGTTAGATGATGAATTTTATGACGTCTTATATTATTTTTGGATTAAATGATATCCTTTATTAGACAATGCAATTTATTGATGTTATAAGTTAAAAAGCAAATATTCTCTTGCAGCTTTTCCAATTGATATTATAACTTGTATAGTAAGTCTCTTGAGAGACTGTCTCTTTGAGATCCGTATCCCAAGCTCAGTCCATTAAAGATTAATGCCTACATATCACAAGAATTTGTGTAACGTGTAACTACTCTTATTTTGCAATTTGTTTTAACACTTTAGAAATTTTATAAGAGAAGGTCATTTAGTTTTTGTAACAAAAATATTGCAAAAATATTAAGTTTCACAAATTCATTTGTTCGTTTAAAATTTTCTTATGCCAATATAATACAAGTAAACATAAATCAAATCGCCAATCTAGTAGGCCTTAAGCATGAGTTAAATTATATTATTGGCTTTTCGCATTTTAATTCTAAAATAATAGCAATCACAATTGAACATCAGACTAATAATAATATATTAAAGGACATATACATTGCTACAGTAATTGAAAAATTCCAATACAAATGAAATTATAAAACATTAACAATAATATAATGTTGGTCACACATTTGCAACATACATATTTAAGTTATATTTTGGTATGATTAATGATATTAGTACACGTAGTAATGCATATGCTTCATACTTAACAATCAACAATAGGAGTTGACTGCTTTATTTTATTATTGTATTCTTCTTGGAATAGATTCTTGCTTCTTACAAGTCATTATTATATGTTAGTTTTAATGTAAAAATAAAATTTTCATTTAAGAATACACAACAAGAACAATACATTTGGAATCTGCACTTCAGGGCATACCAGGTGCACGTGGACGACGTGGTGATGGGGGAGCTGGACCTCGTGGTGGTGGTGGTGGTGGTGGAGGACGACGAGGAGATGGAGGTGGGGGACGAGGAGATGGAGGTGGTGGTGGTGGAGGGCGAGGAGAAGGAGGAGGTGGTGGTGGTGGAGGTGGGGGTGGAGGCGGAGGTGGGGGAGGTGGAGGAGGAGGTGGGGGAGGAGGAGGAGGTGGTGGGGGAGGTGGAGGAGGTGGGGGTGGGGGAGGTGGAGGAGGAGGTGGCGGAGGTGGGGGTGGGGGAGGTGGAGGAGGAGGAGGTGGGGGCGGTGGTGGAGGAGGAGGCGGTGGGGGTGGAGGTGGGGGTGGTGGAGGTGGAGGAGGAGGAGGTGGTGGTGGTGGTGGCGGTGGGGGCGGTGGAGGAGGTGGGGGTGGGGGAGGTGGAGGAGGAGGTGGCGGAGGTGGGGGTGGGGGAGGTGGAGGAGGAGGTGGGGGCGGTGGTGGAGGAGGAGGCGGTGGGGGTGGAGGTGGGGGTGGTGGAGGTGGAGGAGGAGGAGGAGGTGGTGGTGGTGGCGGTGGGGGCGGTGGAGGAGGTGGGGGTGGGGGAGGTGGTGGTGGTGGTGGTGGGGGCGGTGGTGGAGGAGGAGGCGGTGGGGGAGGCGGAGGTGGTGGGGGCGGTGGTGGAGGAGGAGGCGGTGGGGGAGGCGGAGGTGGAGATCGATTTGGACAATTACGACATAATATTAATGGATAATATCTTCCGGCAAAATATACACAAATTGAAGGGCAATTTCGCGTAACAGGAGGCGGAGGTGGTCGATTTCTACATAAAGGATGGTTAGGAATAACATTACAAAATATAAGTGAATCAAAGGGTGTATTAGAATTAGTGGTAAACTTATCCTTGGCTTTCAAAGTGGAGGAGTGAATTTGAGCATCCACAAATGTAATTGAAGAAGTGAATAGGGAGAATATAAGCAAAACTACAAAAGGAGGCCAAAGCATGACAGGAATGTTGAAAGTAGATTTCATTTTGGAACTCATTTTTGTTTGTTGGCTTCTTAGTTGAAGCCCAAGGGCCAAGGGTGAGAATTGAGAAAGAAAAACCTCTAAAGGCTTCCTTTTATAGACATTTTTTGAGTTAATGACAAAGTCCTTTTTGAACTTCTGCATACCTATTGAAATTCAAGTATTCAATGGTATACATTTTACAATAACAATTTGTTGTTACACGTATTTCTTATGCCCTCTCCCTCGAGAGAGTACAAGTATGATATGCCCACTATTTTTCTCTCTTGTGAATTTCGACTTCTTACGAGACGCTAGCATAATAACCATGACCATACAAAAAGTTTAATTATACAATGCTATATTATTCTTATATTTTACAAAACTATGAATCATATCTTACAATTTAATAAAAAGATTAGAAACTTTCAAAAGGCATCCTCACAGATGTTCTCTACCTATAATGTAACCATTAGCTTAATCGAAATTACGTGACACGTAAATCCCAATAAATATATCAAAAAACTAATAAACTTTTTAACATATCTCTTAATATATGGTTAGTACTTCATATCACGAGAATAAGTATTCTTCTAAAGTTTCTTGCATTATTAACAATTCTGGATTTAAAATTCACATAAAATATCCCATTAAAGTTTCTTAATATATATATATACACTTGATTATTTTATATGTAAAAGTATTTCTTTATTGGTGAAGCTTCTTCATGGGTATTTAAACTTCTAAAATATTTCGTCAAAAAACTTATTAATATATCAATAAATCTTTACATCTTAAATTGTCGACTTATCTAATTTAATTTATATAATTCAACAAATCAACACATCTGTGCATTGTATGGGTAAATATACTAATATTATACAATGGTATTTTAATTGTGCAGCTGGTCTTGGACGAGACGGCCTCATAATGAGAACGTCAATTTGGCCGGCCCAACTCGCGCATATAACAACCTAGGCGTTTTTTCAATTTTGATCTTAAAGATACTAATTTTGACCTTTAAAATATCAATTTTCAAAATTTATACCTTTAAGGTCAAAATTAATAAATGCTCAGAAAATTAAAATGTTAATACATGCGCGAATTGGGCCTACCCAAATTGACGGTCTCATAATGAGATCGTCTCGTCCAAGTTTTTGTGTTAAATGTGTGCAGGTGCTCAATTATATAGAATTCTTAAAAATAAAAATGCCTAAATATTAAATTATTGGTTTACACAATATTCTTTTCTTTTACTTATTTTTCCAGATGTTAATTTTCAGAAATTATTATGCAATTTTATCACCTCAAGAAATAACTAAATCCAAACATAAGCACGTAATGTATTTTTCAGGTAGCGTCTAAACCATTAGCTTGGCATTAGAAATAAGAAGAACAAAGTTGTAACTTGTAAGGAAGGCACGAGAGGACAATGACAACAACGAATTTGAAGCCCTTGATAAATTTAATTAATTGCAAAACTTAGAATTTTGAAGCATTTGATTCTAATTAATTCTAATTAACTCTAATTATGATTGCATGAAAGATGTGAAGCTATTAGAATTTTTAAGCCTGCAATTCAGCTCTTTTTTTTTTCTCGCAAACCTCACATGGTTGCCTACAAAATTTTGACATACAATTACAATGGAGTGATGGCTTACTACTCCAAGCGTAGATACTTAACTAGAAGCTATTAAAGTACGAATACATTTATTTATTTATTTATTTATTTTTGTTATATTCTAACATATTCTATCTCTTCATATGACTATATTATTATTATTATGGTGATTTTCTACTCATTTAATTTACCTTATTTTTCATTTTAATTTGTCTAATGAATTTGTCTTATTTTTATTTTTGGATATAACTCACTCTTACTCTTTATATTCCCTTTTTTATTTCTAGATACTTTACTACTTTAATTTACTATATCCAATTTCTTAATTTTCGTGCCAAACGCAAAATATGTTATTTGACTAGGACAAAGCAGTATATATTAATTGTGGAGCTCCTATCAACAACTTTAGCTAATGCTTGAAATGATCTCTTTACATTGTGCCAAAAGTCAATGTGATGGAATATTACAAGTTTGAGTCTCATTTTATTAAGTGGATTGTTCAGAGTTAGTATGAGGAGGGCATTACATCCACACTTCTAACTCAAAGTGATTTCATATAACAGCTAGTCTCTTGAGAGACCGTCTTTCTGAGAAACATATCTCAAGTCCCGCCCATTAAAGATTAATGTCTATTTATCGTATTCTATAAACCTATTCGCATTATCCTTAATGCTTACTTACCGTATCCTTAATGTCTACTTTCAATATTTTAAATGTCTACTTACATCATTTTTAATGCTTACTTATAATATTTTAAAAAATATATAATAGACTGGCCTAATTAGAGATCGTCTCTCAAAAAGACCATCTCTCACAAGAATTTGTGTTCATATAAAAGTTTCATAATATAGCATATGACTTATTCTGAACTTCAACAATCATTTGAAACTTTAGTTAAAATAATTACTTCTCATAACGTTCAAACGGTCTTTAAGAAAAACAAGATGTGGCCTTTCAAATAATGTAAACAAGAACACATAAAATTTGTGAGTTACTTAAGATGTAAACTACATTTTAAAAGGGGAAACTGATTGACAATACTTACGATTATTAATGGTATTAAATAGTGGCAATGGTATTGAGTATTACTGTTAATTTAATAATATGTTAGTCATTTACATGACAATGAAGCTCTCTTCCGAGAAAGTAACATCAACAGAGTTTTCTTTTCATAAATGAAATTTGAATAACGATATGCAGAAGATTAGAAAAAACAGAACTAGCAATTCCAATTAAGTAGAAAGCTAACTGTTTTTGATCCATTCATCAATAAAAATACAGATGAAGATTCACAGAAAATTCACAAATCGATACACGAATACAATTACATGCCCAGCACATACATTTTGTCGGCTACAAAACGTGCTGCTATGAAGCTATGGAAATATATACCCTGCGCTAGTGAAAGAGAAAGCTCCGCACAATACAGGACTAAAATCATACAACAGCATGTACAGAATATTAATCGCCTGAAAAGGCCTCATCCTGTATAATACAACCTTTGCATATTTCTCGGGATTTGGCGATATGGGTTTCGTCAGTTGTTCGCTGCTCCATAGTCATTTTTCGTTGATCGCATCAGTGTGTGTTTCGGAACATTTGGAGTTTCAGTGCTTCGGATGAGATCAGTCCTTCTAGAGTCAGGTTTGCAGCTTATCTACATCCTCTCATGAATTTTGTATTCAAGTCCAAGCTTAAGAAGTTGTAGCTGCTTCCGAGACTTAAATACACAAGAGGGAGCCATTGAACAGCAAAACATGCTGATTTTTTTCGTATTAGTTATGGGCTAACACCAGAGAATGATGGCGAACGGATAGTAAGTTCTGCTATGTGTGTTTTTCTCCATCAACAATCTGAAACTTCATCTGCAATTTATGTATAAACTGATTAATCATATGTAACCACAAATGGGGACCACATAAATAAGGGTCGTTAAGCTACATAAGGTTTTCATGGAGACCACAAGAGTTGGGTTTTAGATATATCTTTCAAAATCGAGCGTACAACTACAACAATGCAGGAGCCTTAATCCCAAAAAAATTAGGGTAGACTATGAGCCAATATATTAGTTCCAATGATCGTCCACAAGAATTCTTCTTATTTATTCATTCTGATTTTCTATCATCTCAATTTGTAAATCTAGATCTTTCATATCTTTTCCACTCTGTTTTCCAAGTTATTTTCAGTTTAATGGTCGTTCGACAAAACTTGACCTTTAACTTTACGGATACACCTCTATCACTCAATATTCCAGTAGCTGCTCACTATTTTTGCTAAATACACTTGATTCTATTGGTCACATCATGTTGGACGTCCTCACTATAAGATACACCTATGGTATTTGAAGCATTTACTTGGAGCGATTTTTTTCTCTTCTAGCTTTAGGGAGCTTTTCGGTAACGTGTTTGGGCTAAAATTAGACTTTATGTACTTTGTTTTGTTCCAGCTTAATTTGAAACCTTGTGACTCCAACTCTTATTTCTATATTTAACCCCTCTCTGGTCTCATCTACCAAAACAAAGTCATCAACAAACAACATGCACCAAAACACGTCTCCTTGTATCACTCGAGTTATGTCATCTAGGATCGCTGCAAAAAGAAATGAGCTAAGGGCGAGCATTGATGAAGGTCAATCAAGACAAGGTCAAAGATTCATATTTTATCACAGAAATTTGATTTTCATCGGAATCATTTATAAATTATAACCATGAAGTCATTTATAAATTATAACCGCAAAGTTTAATATTTACGAGTTAAGTATCAATAGAGTAACAACTTAATCAATTCAAGAATTGACACATAAAATATACTTCTATTCCAAGTTTAGAATGGCCTACAAAAATAGAAGAAATTTAGTTCTGATTCCACCTTTTTTGGGTGTGAAGAAATGAGAACAACCCATGAGCCACATCTAAAATAGAAATATACTCCACAAGAACATAACAAGACACCATCAAAGTTTTGAAAACGTTTCAAGTGTGACAATACCCACCACACGATGACATAATATGAAAGTAAAAGGAAATTTACCGAGCAAATATGTTGATTTCAAAGCGTGACAACAAAAGGAGGGGCGTCCTTTCTAGGTCCAGCAACAGTACGGTAGACATAAACTTTATTCGCCTGGCAGTCATCGGTATCCTCGTCCTTTATGACCTCAACATTCAGCCTAGGCATTTCCTTTGCCAACAGTTTACAAGCACTCATCGTGACATTACAAGCCGACATCCAGAGAGATCTCATAGATTCGTATTTCTCCAATCCTGACAGAAGAGCAGAATTACCAAAGGGGCAATCCCTTATTTCCAGCCGCCTCAGTTTAGGACAACCAGCCAGAACACATTTCATACCTAAGTCACTACTTCCGGCAAAAGCCACAGAAAGTGTCTCCAAATTCTTGGCATATTTCCCGATATATTCAAAAGTTAGGTCGGTCAATAAACCAGAAACGGCAAGTCTTCTGAGTTTCTTACAAGATTTTACGACCGAGCCAAAAGCCTCATCCATTGGTTCATTTGTCAAATGATCAGGTTGACCAGGATTCATTATACAGAGGCGGAAATGAGTAAAATCAGGGCAGTTTCGCACGATGGTTGCGACAGCTTCATTTGTCATTTGGCGGCAGAAGTAAAGGACATAATGGAGCTTAGGGCATCCATAGGACAATGCAACAAAACCAGTCTCGGTAACCCCGTGTGCAATATCAGCATCTTCAAACGGGCTTGCAGGAAATACCCGGAGTTCTTCAAGCAAAGGGCAGCTGGATCCAACAGCTTCCAGACCTTCATCCCCAACAGTGTCCAACACCTAAATTAAAAGAATGATGAATAAAAATCAGATCACACCCTCCATCTTTCAAAAACGTTACGTATAATTTTTGCGAAGAAATGAAGTGAAAAAGGACAGAAAATGTCAAGAGCAGAAAACATAGACCCTTCACTCCATCTAGTCCACCTAGGCGAGGTTTGGGGTCAAATAACGCCGCTCTACCTTGCCAGTGCTAACATTTGTTAAGTACATAAAATATATATGTTAAAAAATTAACTTGAACAGATTATCATCACTGGAACCGATACGCCTCATCTTTATGCTGGTACTCGAAAGTCGAAACACTAGAGATCTAAAATACAGCGGGAGGTAGTCGAACTCCAATATATAGCCATGCACGGTCAGGACAATGGTGTTAAACCCTTAAACAATGATTAAAGGCAATGGCATGTGAGCGTGTAAGTGCGTGAGATTCATGGGTAAGGAAGAGGGTGACAACTTCACATCTAGCTTAAGGAACAGGGGGATAAAGCGGGTGTTGATGAAACGAATCTTAGACCGACACAAGATTTTCCACAGCATTGGAGGACTCCAGTACATAAAGATGTATAAACTATGAATAGCAAGCTAATATTTCAAGAAGTGCACCTGATGAAACATACAGAGGGTGATAAACAGTCGATTAAACATAAATATTCAAGCAGATTAAGACTGTGTGTTGTAATTTGATCCCTTCCCGGGAAAAAAAAGTTTGTAATGGTAATAGAGTTTTTTAGAGGAGCTAATATTCTCACTGACTCAATAGTATCAAAAAGTTAGAGGGGGTGGTTTTTTCATGGAAAAAGGAGATAGAAGCCTACCCAAAGACGCCGAAGATTCGGGCAGTGCACAAGAAGCTGAGCAAGCTCATCACATTGCAAAGCTGCATCGCTAAGATTCAAAAATGTCAGCCCTGCGCAAGCTGGATAAAGAACAGGCAAATATACCGGATTGACTTCCCATAAACCCGAAACGGTTTGTAGATTGCAATTGTTGTTAAAAATACTCTCAAGACTCGCAAATTGGGAAGGCTGGAGCTCCTGTGAGAAGGACCCTGTGCCTAGTTGTGTCAGGTGAGGAGCTTTTACAAGCAATCTCTGCAATTGCTCCAAGTCTACATTTTTGTTCACCTTCAAAACACGTAAAGATTTGCACCTGGCTACCAGTTTCTCGAGAGAAGGAAAGCAGACTTTGGTATGAATATTGGAGAAGTTAAGAATCTCCAATGATGTGAAACTTTCAGGAAAGCCACACAACCAGTCACCATTGCGATCCTCAATTCCATTTTCCTGAATGTCGAACTCAACTAAGTTCCTGGAATACAAACAGCAACATCGAGATTTGAGAGGTCTCCACCAAACCAAAAGTTTTATAATCACTCCTAGAGACACAATAACTAATAATAGAGTTTTCTCTTCTTTTAAACATGAAATAGCATTATAGAAAGAGAGCTAAACATATTGGTCAATTAAGAATGAGCAAAGACAGCATCAAAATCCCAAAGAGAACATACCAGACCACTAATCTAGCACCACTTCATTCATCTTTGGAACTAAAGAGTGATATAATCCTATAGGTCGACAGGATCCTAGAATTAAGTAATTAACAATGCATTGTTTACGCCTTAGGCAACACAACGATGTGGCTACTACTCCGTGTGTCCCAAAGAAATAGACCCATGTACACTTGAGAGTTCACGAGAAGTGGGGAAAGCGAGAAAAATATGTGGATGAGATGAAAAGGTACGTTAAATTTACGGATGAGAATTAAAGTAGAAGTGCGGGTGATAGCTAAAAATAGGAATGGGGCAAATTCAATGAGACAGACTAAACAGGAAAAGTGGGCTAATTCTTTGGGACAGATGTTTCTTGTTGGAACAGACACGCCCAACTTAATACTCCCTATTATCTACTTCAAATGTCCTATTTGGGATTTTGCACTATTCACCAATGGCTCTTAGTGTGTATTTTATTCTTGATCTACATGTTAAAATATAGTTAAATGGGATCTTGTTTGAATCATCTCAATAAAAATTTTAATAATATAAACTTTTTATAATTTTATATTATGCATAGTTAGAGATATTAAGGACTGAGCTAATACATTACTAGCAAACATGCAAAAGCAAATTTCACACTTGAAGTGAATAGGAGGGAAGACATTTTTCATCGTTCACACCTCAAGCATCAAATCAAGCCTCAATTTGCTTATATATTAGAACATAAAATAGACTTATAAACTTCAACAACATACTCTTCTACAAGACAACTTTGGTTGGAACTCCTCATACTTAAGTTTCCCCAATTTTTTAGCATGTTCCCTAAATCACTAATCGAAATTCTCAAGAAAATTCATTCCAAAAAGACAAAAACACAACACTTGAATCTCGATCTCTTGCATCAAAATCAATTCAAAATTTGAATGGTCAATAATCAATTTATAGTTAAGAAAGCAACTAAGTTAGATTGACAAAAGAATACTTCTATGTTAGAGTAATAGTAGTAATTTTCTTTGATAATTAGGTGCAAATAAAACAAACAAACAAGCCACAAACAGTTGCTAAGCAACAGTTTAAGAGGGGCAACAATGCTTAAAATTGTATTGTACCTATTTTCTTTTTTTATGGGATGGAGAAGTTAGGAAGAAAGCAAAACTGATAACACGTGGTTTTAATTGCAATAGGTAACGATATTTATGGGGACAATGACATTTAAAGGGACAACTGATAATCAATAATTAAGGCAAATGTCATATCAACCAAGGTAGGGAAAAGAAATTGATAAAGATCCAAAACATCTTTAGGTCACCAATAATGTTAGTCTATACCCATCACTGTGTACTAATGAAAGCAAAAAAGGAACCACACATCCCTTTCCACTATCAAAACCAAACTTCATAACCCAAATACAACTATGCAATTCATTGATTCAACAAACAATGAGTTATAACTTATAATCTAAATCAATTTTTCTTAAAAAGGTGATAACTTTGCACATATTTATTCAAAAATTGACCAAATTAAATCCATATATCAACACTCATATCTTATATTTATAACAAGAACACAAAATGCAATCAACAATATAAAAATAACCCATCTTGAAAAACCCAAATGACATATAAATGAAACCAAAAATGAGAAGGAAAAAGTATCATACTTGCAATTAGAGGCAATAGCAGCAAGACCATCAGTACTGAACCCATCACAGCTTAGCAAAGAAATCCTCTTGAAATTAGGGAAAGACAAAGACAAAAATTCCAAACTTTCATCACTAACCCTCATCCTTTTTAATCGTAATTCCTCCAAAAAGGGGTAAACTTTAGCAAAGAAAAGAAGCCAAGGATGAATATAAGCACCCCAATCTTCAGGAACCAAATTGAAATCTGAAAATCTAGGTTTTCCTTTCAAGATAACACTTCTTATCTTTGGAAATCTTCTAGCAACAATTTCAGGTGTAACAGCATAACAATTACCAATAAATATATGAGTTCTACTCCATCTTTCAGCATTATACCAATCCTTACAAACTAATGACACTGAACTTCTATCTTTATGGGATTCAAGAAAGCCTAAAACTTTCTCCAATACTTCATCTGGAAATGAGGAAATCTTTTGCAAAGTTTCAGAATTTGATGAATGTTTGCTCTTTTTTGAACACATCTCCAAATTTCTTGCTTCTAAATAAACCCCACAAGTTTTTTTTTAGAAAAGGTACAAAATTTGAAGAATTTAGATGAAAACAAGAAACCCAAATGGATAAATCTAAAAGAAATGAGTAAAGGAGAAAACCCAAGTTGGGAAAGAGTAGTATTAATTAGAAAATAAAAAAATACCACAAAACTATATCATCTAATAGGAAAATTAAAAAAGGTAATGGACCTACAATCAGGAGGAAGAAGCAGTGGTTGTACCTAGCGCACTAAAGTGCTTTGTACTTGGGCATTGAATAATAAAACTATGAGAAAATCAGCATCTAGTAATTTCTTGTGGATAAAATAAAATTCGCATTTATACACATAATCACTTAATGACATCGGAAGAATAAGCGAATTTATCAAAGAAAAACAAGTGCCCTATTAGCTAAACATTGAAAGTTGAAAAGCAAAGATGGGAGAGTTGGATATTGAAAGAGAAAAGGGTAAATATATATAGCAAAGAAGAAGGTGAAGAAGGAAGAAAGAAAGAAGGTTAATGGAAGCTGACATCTGCCATGGCAGCAGAATCAATCTACCTGTGAAATAGTAGAATATGAAATTAAAGGTGTTTACTTTTAATTGAATCTTTGAAGCATCCCAAGAGACCAAAGAAACAAACCAAAAGAGATGGGAATTGGGAAGTGATTGTGATTCCTCACTCCCCTTGCTTATTGGTTGTGTTATCGCAATAAAGCAAATTTGATTAATTTTAATTTGAATTAATTAAACATATTATTGATATCTGTTGCGTAGTATTGCATCATGGCTCATGGGTGATGACTGATGGCCATGGTTGTGTGCTATTTATTTAATTTTGGTTGTTTTACCATTAAAATTGTCATTTGATCGGTGATGAAGGGTAACATTTACAGAAAAATGGGCATAAAGAAGTAAGAACCAATACAATTTTACTTAGACTTTTAAAATGAGTTGTTTAGTTTATAAAGAAAAATTACTTAAAAAAATTTAATTTTTTATTGATTTTCTTATAATAATATTGTTTAAATAATAATTGACTTTTACAGGTTAATTGTTAAAAAAAATATAAAAAATCAAAAATCTTAAAATTAAAAGTTAAAATAAAAAAAACGTACTTGATTTCTCTTTTTATTTTTTTAAAATTTTAAAGCTTTTTTATGATTTAATTTTGTATTCACTTTTTTAATTTTTATGCAAAATAACTTGTTGTATAGGTAAAAATTATCTTGGTACATTTTTAGCAAGTACCCTTTATAGTTCGGACTTAGGATTCTTCATATTTAATAAAAAATTGGGATTATTGTAGAGAAATCAGTTTAACATTAAATTATGTTGATTAATTTTCTCTTATTATAAATATTTTATTGAAGAGTAATTATCACCGTTTTCTTTTTATTTGCAATCTATTTTTATGGCACAGAATTCGAAATTGAGAATAGAAGACGTACATTTTAGCTAAAAAAATCACTAATAATAGAAAGTGAAAACGATGATGTATTAGAGTTCGAACAATGTGTTTCAAACTCCAATATTGTCAAGATCGAATATATGAAGTTTAGTGACAAACAAATTACGCTATTAATGATATCGATGTTTGTAGGAGAAAGTAAAGCAATAAAACGACACAAAAATTTAACGAGGTTCACCCAACTTAGGCTACGTCCTCCGGTGTGTAGTATCTCTTATATTATCAAAGGAGTTCAAAGAACTCTCAAATATGGAGAATTACAATAGAGAAGAAATATAGGCTAGTGTTTGGCTTGGGGTATATTTTGTGGATATTGATCATTACAATGAGAGCTCTTTATTTATAGGAGAGATCATACTAAGTAACATTAAGTATATTAAAGCTATGAATAAATGATAATGAAACATCCCCAAGAACTTGAAGAGTCAAAACAGCATCCTAGGAGCATCAGAGACATCGCTCGACCAAAGCAGAGGCTCGCTCAGTCGAACAGCCTGGTCGAGTGGACTACAGAAAGTTTCTGGTTGCATTCTATCTGCTCGCTCGACCCATTCTGAAGCTCGCTCGGTCGAGCGGCACTTCAGAGGGCTTCTGACAGTATTGCTCGACTTGCATAGTTGAACATCTTGAATTAAACCTTTGAACTTCTTCATTAAGTCCCATAACTCCCTTGATTAACTCATTAATTCATACCTTAATCATCATCATAAACCACAAATATTAAGACTCATCTTAATACACTCATTCATGACAAACTTATGGGATTCCATCCCAAGAGTCACCACATGAATGCACACACCAAATGTGCACTCAAGTCACACCAATCATAACAGAAAGATATTATATTATTATGGTTTGATTTATTTTAGTTAATGGTTTCATCTATAATGTTTGTTCTCTTTCTCATTGTGCATGTCTAAATGGTGGGTTACTAGTATAAAGATTGAGAGATTAGTACAAACCACTACTAGTTTTGCTTAGAGGGCATCAATTGACTCGCCTAAGGAGCTACTTGATTGAGGCAAAACTATGTAATATGTGTTCAAAACAGTTAGACGATTTAATATTATTTATCCGACCATGTAATCGAGCTCAACTTTGACTCGACTTCAAATAAATTTAAATTTTATGTAAAAGATAATGTTAATATAAGATCCGATTTTAAACCGATTCAAAAATATATATTTCGAAAATCGATTAAATAACCCAAATGGACACGCTAATACTAGAAATTAGTATATCTAGTCAAACAGTTTTGTACTTTGAGATGATTCAAAAAGAATAATAAAATTGTGGATAGGTTGGGAGGACATAGACTCAATAGGTGAGGAGATGAAACTCATTAAACCCATGTATACCAATAATTTGCGTGTTATACTCTTGCTGTCTTGCATACAACATCTTCTCGACGAACACATCAACAATTGTCTTCATAAGAAATAGTCTATGGAACACCCCTAAATCCTAATAATTAATTCCTAATAAAAATCTCTTTTTCTTAATTTTTATTGTTTTCTTTTGAACCATTTTCATTCAAGAATAACTCACAAATGGTTCTAGTATTTAATTAATAAATTTTATAATAATAAGGCGAGTGAGAGTTTTAATGCTTAATTTACGTCATTTTGAGAATTATTTTAACATAATGTTTAAAACATCAATTGCTCATACCAGTTTTAGTGTATAATATCTCTTTTCACTACATGTATGATTGTGATAGTGTCGTAATAAATTTGTTCAGAAATTCCTTATTCTCTTAGCTCCAACATTTTTACTTGAAAAAGTGTTTTAAATTAAGTTTAATTTTAAATCTTTTTTCATAATTTTAAAATTCTTCTTAATTAATGATCAAAATTTCGAGGCCTCAGACTAGGATTTTAGTACTGAAACTTGTTGTACCTCCCTTAGGCTTGATATTGGATCAAGGCCATATTACAAATTTAGTTTATAAGAAGTTCCTTAAGGCAAGTAAACCATAATTATGTTCATATAAATTATCTCTCACTATCACATTTATAAGCTCAATTTCTCTTTATTTTATATACGCATATATATTTATTTCATCTTCTTGTTTTTTTACCAATAATACTTAAGGCATAAAATTATAACAAATCCATTATATAAACCCTAAAGGAGTTTTGTACATAAAGATTTTCAAGCATCTAGTTTTTCACAATATATCCAACACAAACAAGCATATAGAAATAGGATTGTGATTTATCTTAGTACATATTTATTATTATATGATCCAATGGGATGTCCCAGAGCCATCCTCAAATGCTCACCGACATTGTAGACATAAAGATTAGAAAAAGAAAATTGGTGGTTATTTTAAAACTATGAATACTACTACTGGTAACGCTAAATTATTATTATAGAAAAATAAAAATACTTTTAAGAAAAAATTAGCTATTTAATAGTAAAAAAAAGATTTATGTAGATAAAATTAAAATAATTTTAAAATACAAATAATATTAAAATATTATAAATTACTTATTAAAAATAAAAATAATACAAAATAAAAATGAAAGAGAGTGAATAATATATAGGGTCTTCGTTATCAATGCACAACACATTTTGTTACAGTATCAACCTACTAATACTGTTTCATATTTTATTTTTATTAATTCCTGAATGGGGACTTATCCTTAAATTTAGATGAGTAGCACATGCCACTTTCCCCACAAAGCCTTAATTAGAATTATTATTTTTAGTATATTAAATAGAATATAGGAAAATACTGAATGTTAATTGTTAATCATATCACCTCGAAACTTATTTCTCATTTTGAATTAATTATTTAAACATTAACATTTTATTAGTAAGAATTATTATTTAGACGGAATTTGAAAGATAGGAAGTATGCTATAATTGTATTTTTATTAGTGAAAATAAAAAAGTTATTTTTTATTGACCCTTGATAATAATAATAAATAAGATATAATTCAATATAAATAAAAAGCGAATATGTCATGTCTACATGCTTCTAACTTTCTTATTGCAAATATATATATATATATATATATATATATATATATATATATATATATATATATATATATATATATATTACGCACTTTGCTATGAGTTTTTTTTAAATGTCATGATGGTGTGACCATTGTTATTATTATTTTGATTTGAATCCTTAGTATGGATCATCATGAGTATCATATAATTAGTCATTCAGATCGAGTTAACTATTATTTATGTTGGTTTATTCAATGCTAACACAATTATTTTCTCAATTTTCACAAGTATTTTGAAAGAAATTATCATCACCGTATATCACATGACACTAACTTAGTCTTAAAAATATTTGATCTGGATCATAAACACTGAAATGGGACGCATCAAAATTGTCTATATCGACGGATAAGTGTAAACTTTTTTACTTTACATTTAATTATTACTGCACAATAATAGTAATTAAAAACTTTCAAAATGTCACACAAATAATTTGAAAAAATTATTGGACATCATCGTACACCGTTAAATAAGATGGAAAATAACTTATCTTGTATAAGATCGTCTCATTATAAAAGGACTTATAATTAGCTTATTTTCTAATTGATCATTCTAAAATTATAAATAATCACTTTAACACATTAAATATACATAACTCAGCCCAATAGAAAAAATTTTACCATGAGACTAGCTTATTCAAAATTTTTAGACAAAAAAAGTTTAATGTAGTGAATTTAAGTTTTATAATGGTAAAAGCAGATAAAATTTTCAAAATAACATTATATTAAAAAATAATCCTAAATTCTTAATGTACAAATTTACCATTAATTCAACATTATTTAATAAATTGGTCTGAAAATAAAATTATTTTCACCAAAAAAATCTTTAGACGTGTCTATTATTTTTTAAATGTCATAATACTCATATTACTTGTTAATTGTTAAAAGAGGTTTTCTCAAAATTCTCTAGTGTCTGTACTAGATTACTAGGAACACATAAAGTAACTTTACATGCATAATAAAGCTAGATTTTAATTTTTAATCACAACAATTTGAATTGATTACATTCATTAATATAAATTAGCATAAAATAATTTCTTAATTATTTAATTGACGAAGCTCATCTATATTGTTTTGCTTAATTCATAGACCATGGTATATCTTATGTCCCAACAAGAAATAATTAAATAATTTTTACTTATTCTTTTAACCTTTTTATGTTATGCTGATATGCTGATTCTTAATTTAATAAACCGGAAAGGAAAAAGGGACAAGACCTTTTTCAATTGTTTAGGGTGAATTAAGCTAGTTTGTATTGTTTGGTAGGTATGTGTCATACGTTATCCATGAAGATCTTTAACTTCCAATTGGTGGACAATAATTTTCTTATATTTTGATTCTTAGGGTGGGATCATACCAAAGTAATACTGAATAAGTTAAACGTGGTTGGACGAGATTAGTAATAGTGAGAGTCGTTTTGAAAAATTTGGAAGTCCTGAATAAAATTTTTATTTTAAGTCTTATTTATAAAATTATATTTATTTTATTAATAAAATTAACATATTTCTTTTTTTATTAACTTTTTTATGTACGGGAGAAGAGGGGCCCTGTGTAGTCGATCACTTTGCATACCCTCAAAGACTCCAATATTAGTCATTATAGTGTGTGAGTTTTTGGAAAGTCGATTTTATATTGCATCATTTTCTTTAAGTAAAATGCTCTGAATATGATGATTTGAATTTCCACTAATTTTCCTAAAACATATGGAGATTACTAAAAGAATAAATAATTAATATTTTACGTTCAAATTTGCACAGCTCATCATTAACTTAACTTCCTACGTTCTTTTAAATTTTACATAAATAATCAAAATACAATCGAAGAAATTAGGTGTCTATATAAAAGTATCAAATAACATACACTATTTCATTATATTCTTAATTATAATATAATCTTTCTTGTATGATTCGTAGCTTTTTAATTTCTAAATAACAGAATAGCAAACGTTTCATATATTTCATTAGAAAATTTTTATTTCATCATTAAAAAAATTTTATCCTAAAAGGTTGTCATATTGAAAAACTTATACTTGCTCAATCTGAGACAAAATATGATTTTCCATTTTATGGAAGCTTATTCAGCAAAAAAAATAAATATTTGACGATGCAAATTAATATGTATAATTACTTAAGCTTTAAAGTAACATTTAAAATTAGTAATTTTCCATTTCATAGGGTATTTAATTTGCTACAAAATATTTTTCAAGAAAACTACAATTTGTGTTCTTTGATTTGGTTGGGAGTGGAATTTATACAAAGAAAAATTTTGTTTTACACTCTCATAAAAATCATTTTCCACTCTAAGACAAAAACAAAATTAAAATGTATTTTTTTTTAAAGGACTTCTCCATACATCAAACGAAACAAAGAAACTTAAAACTTGTTAAGTTAATAAAAAGGAGAAATTTCCTTAAAAATTGGTAATTCCTTAAAAGCTATACTTTTTTATGTCGAATTTCCTAGAAACAAGTTTTCTTGTTTGATTATAACAAGAAATTGAAATTGAGATTGAAATTTGGAACTACTAGTCTAACACCCTTAATATTCTTACACTTTATATGTATTACCATTTTCAAGGAAAAGAGAAATTTTAATTCCTATGATATTGTTATAATATAAAAAACTATTAAAATAAGTAATTCCCACGAAATTTAATAAACATACATTATTATTGGCAACTTTAATTGAACACAAACAAGTTGCCACAAACAATTCAATCACACCCTTATTTGGTTAATCAAACATTCACTAATTTCATTTAGGATTACAACTCAATATCAAATATAATCCACTCATCATACTCTCAATTTGCTCAAAGTAATCAACTTATGCATCAATATATTTGATTGATTGATACTTCTATGAACATGGGATAAACTAATTAAATCCCTACACCTAAAAGTTCATACTATATCATTATATATTCATTACAATAATTGATGTTTAGATGACCAAGATTGTTTCTAACCATTAATCATCAAATTTTAGTT
Organism: Amaranthus tricolor; assembly: GCF_026212465.1. Classification (NCBI taxonomy): domain Eukaryota; kingdom Viridiplantae; phylum Streptophyta; class Magnoliopsida; order Caryophyllales; family Amaranthaceae; genus Amaranthus; species Amaranthus tricolor. The sequence goes on along the minus strand of NC_080052.1, from coordinate 30,195,041 downwards.
ATTTATCAGAAATCCGATAAATTTAAGTTTGAGTCTGCCTAACTAAGTCATGATCTTAATTATTTAATTAAAAACTCAATAATATTGAACAGTGTAATATTTAACACAGAATAACAGTAATCTATTTGGTTCAACATACATATAGCGATGAGTGTTAAGTCCAGACTGTTCAAGATAATGAACTATTTATGAGACTTAATTAGACACATACAAACAACAAATATTAGCGTATATAAGTGTAATTAGTCCGCCGATCCCCGCGTAGTTTAACATGGTTAAGAGTAAATTAAGCCACTAAGATGGAGGCTAAATCTAGCTGGTGTTCTGACACAAACGTGTGCAATCATGTGAGTAAATCACGTGCTTCTCTCACCCGCACGAGTTATGGGTTTAATTATAGACACTAATTCCTAAAACACCATGATTAATTAATCATACTTTGGATCCAATCATTTAATTAATTAATTTAATTTAATTACTATGATAATCCAAAAAGTAACAACGCAAAGTCAGAAGAGAAGTAGTAGTAGCAAGCTAGCATGGAGGTAAGAAACAGCTGGTACCAGATTGTGATTTTAGGTTTTGATGCATGGTAATGCAGGACTAATTAAGTAATTATGGGATTTTAATTTTCTTAGTACTTGCACCTTGGGTGTTTTAATTACGACCTAACTATCAAACTAATGGTTGTGGTCCTTTGATTGTTATTATTTTACCCTTTATTTATTTATATTAAATTTGCAAATTAAAGTTTTTTGGTATCGTTCTTTAGTTTTCAATTGTAAGAGCACGTACATAGGTGCGTATTCAAGATATTAATGTAAAGTCGGTGGAACATTTTTAATCACTTCGCTATTATTTTTCTATATTATATGTTTTACTTGATATAGGATGTTTTCAATCAAATGATATGAGTTATGAATGAATTAGGCAAGCCCTGGCTTAGATTCTCTCATGACATAACAATCTAAGTTGCGAGCTATTTCTATCAGGTATATATAAAAAAATCAAAGTTTCTTTATTCATTTATAAATTAAAATAGAGAAACTTTTTCGCATTTCGAAATATTTTTAACCATTGATTTTAGTTCATTGCGAGTTTCATCACATCTCAAAAATGATACTAAATTAAGCATATCATAATTTTTTAAGTAATGTCTATAAATGATGCATTTTAGACTTAAAATTGACAAAACTAACACCCTAGTTCACTGAGTTACCCTTCAGAAAAATTAGTTAAATTATTTGGATAATAGTTTAAATCGTAAATAGAATTCTAAATTAGGCTGAATTTATTGTGAATGTCAACATATTAACGGAAAGACATGAGGTGCACATACTTCATAAGCCAAGGAGATATATACTATCCCAAAACCATATAGCAATGAGAAGAAAGTTTCCAATAACTTATAAAGTATGCACACTATCTTTAATTTGTCGATGTGAAATAAATAATTTCAATATGGAACAATTAGGTATTTAGACTAGTCCATTTCTTCCTCCATACATATATATTTTACACATATGCAATTCTATGTATACATACGTGACAAAAGTACTTTTGATAAGATGATGGTTATGATTATTATAAAATTAATTTAATTTATATTTTATCAAGTATAATTACGATGGTGATATTAAGATTTTGATCTCATTCTCAAGATTTTAATTAGTACAATTACGGAAAAATGATTTGTATTGAGCTTTATTTTGATTGATGACTGATGTTGGTTTACATCGTGATGAACAAAGGACAGTTGCATATCAATAATCATAAAGCCGCCAACATTTCTCCAATTGCAATCATATTTCCTTTAGACGTAATATTATTGTACGGCGAAAGTAAATATTTCATAGTACATTAATTATTTAATTATAAATGAAATGAAAGCCTCAAAGAGGTTTAACAATGAAAAAAAGATAAATATAAATGTTTATAAGGTATTTTAGATACCTCACCCTCAAATATAGTTTATTATATTGAATTCAAAAATTACAACTATAATATACCTCCCCTTATTTTGTGAATAATCTCTCAAGATCACAATTCTAGAGCAAAGTAAGAATACTCTCAAGTCTTTAACAATGCATTAGACTATTCTCAATATGTGCGTTTGTGGCGAATATTTCTATGAGTGATGTATCCTATTTATAGCTAAGGTATACATCACTCTTAGAATTTCCTCTTAAATCACCATAAACTCACATGTAACACACCCGATTAACTATGTTAATAACCATAGTAATAAACATCACAATAAACATTACATTAAACAAGGAAGTAATGCACTTATTCAATGACTACACAAAAATTCTGACAAAAACAGAATCCTATGTAGTCTACTCGACTACTGCTCGATCGAGCCACTACCTCGCTCGGTCGAGCTCGATCGATCGAGCTTTCAGTGACGCTAGTGACTTGTTTTGCACCATTCACTCGACCTACTCACACCCGCTCGACCGGTCGAGCAGCCCACGTTTGGTCGAGCGACCATCAGACTTCCTCGCCACTTGTTGCCTCGATCAAGCAACCCTCATCAATCGTTTCAAACTTCAAACCATTCATATACGACACATCTTTATCGACCCTCTCCAAAGTACAAGACAAAGCATATTTGATTATATGTTTAAAGTTAACGTCATTATTAACGATAAGGAGTCAAAGACACTATTAATATTTATCCATCATCATCTAAACAATTATATATATGTTTTTAAAGAAATATTTAAGATTTTATCTTAAGATATAAAAGTATATATTCATTATAACCTTAGGAAAACGAATGTACTTTGAGCCCTCTATTTTCAATAATACTTTTATAATATGATCAATCTTTATATAAAAGTAAGTTAATATACTTATTACCTACCTAAATATATTCCTAATAATATTAATATTTAGTAAGTGTCTCATATTGTCAATGACATAATCTTTAAATTAGCGCAAAAGAAGGAAACTTAATGTGTTGTCTCCACACTTCTACTTTAAGGGCTTTTGTAAGAGAGCGTATTAAAATATATAATTATACATACTAATGATAAATATGATCCTTTAAGAGACTTGACAAATGAAATTATTTTAGTGATAATAGTTGATTACATGATAATATTTACCTTATTTAGAATTTATTTTTTTAATTGAAACTAAATTAGGTAAAATATTTATATAATTATAGCAATTTCTATATGTCTAACATAGTATTTGATATATTTAATTGAATGAAAAGGTGATGTATTTGAAAAACAACTTTTTAGAGAATTTAGTTTTTAATTTTTACTTATGAAATCATGTATTTGATAAATTTTATTATGGTAATATATACTTGCATAATTCTTTGAAGTTATATTATTATATATTTCATATTAATAAATTCGTATATTGTACGAGCTTCTATATTTTAAAGGATTTTTGTGTAAGAGTGTAATAAGGTATATAATATATATTAAGTACGTTGACCGTAAATTTTAAATTTTTGGCTGAAATATTTTCAATTTGCCTGGATTAGGTGTATTGGCTCACACCGACTTAGCAATCAAGAATTAATGGTGTGATCCGAGCAACTTCATAGGTTTTGCAATCTGGATGACTACAAAATTCCCCTAAAGGCTAAACTCTCCTATTTAATTAAAATTGAATCCGACAAATGTACTACGTAGTTGAAATAAACAAAGTAGTAGACTTGTAGTTGGCTTATAATTTGGGTAAGATATGAGATAAAAATTGATAATATGAAATATGAATGTACAATAACTTCCAATCCAGGGGCTTGTTCATGCAGTATATACTGACACCCACATTTTAAATTCTATAATCTTGTGATTTGCGAGTAATAAAAAATTATAGTATGGGTCGTTAGTAATAATAGTCATCAATCCAGTATTTTTATATAAAGTCGGGGTTATAATGAAAATTTACCGGATGTATCATATTTGTATACTTTCAGAGAGTGTAAAAAGGAACACGTAGTCAATTAAAACCCAAAACAAAGCAAGTCTTGCACATAGCGAGATTAGTAACACTAAAGCTCTATTGGATAAAGTAGTAGCCTAGTAGGTACCTACAAAGCACACACAAACTAAAATAGGAGGAACCATTATAATTAAATAAACATGTTAGTTATATTTTATTCATTTTATTATATATACTTGTTATATTTGATTTCTTACGTAATTCAATGTGTCATATTAGTCGTATATATAATGAACTAAGGTTGTTAAACTTGTGATTCTAACTTAAATTGAAGACGACTCTCAAAATTGGATCGTAGAATCGAATGATTCTACGATTTTGCAAAAATATAAAGATGTAATTGCTAATTTATATTGATTAGCCATTTTTATTGTAAAATAACACTTAAAATTCATTTAATATTTTAATTAATTTGTTATTATTCAAATAAATACATGATACTTCTTATTTGTTGCCTTTTCCCCTTATTTTAATTAATTGACAAACATAATGACATATACACTAATTATATAATTAATATTTTAATAAAACACAAACACCAAATAGATATATTGACAATGATCCTTAATAAATGAAGCATCAACAAGCAGAGTTGTAACAACCTGACTTACCGTTAACTGAGTAAACATAGTCATCACGAGATACATTTCCCATGAAACTGAAATCACACTTTTAAAACTTGAGCAAAGGGGTCACAAGCTCTTTAACGTGACTAACTCAGCTAAATCTCAAAACAAACATCTAGCTAAAACACAAGATAATCATACAATTCTCTACAAGTCCAATATAACCAATACAACCATATCTAATATACATTTATCCAAAATCCTAATACAAATCTACAAATTCCTATGTGCTCAGCTCAATATACATCCTTGAAACCTCTAATCACCTCCGCTAAGTCATCCTTCCCGACCGGTTCCGATCTGCAAACAAGTTAAAAGTTGGAAACAACAGAGGGTCAGATTAAACTGAATGAGAAGTAACAATCCAAAACAACAAAACACCGTAATTTCCAATCAAAGGTTTAAAAGCAACATCGATTTCCTAGATCTATGTGCGCATAGGGAGTCTAATTGAGAGGAACATCCATAGCTTTAAGGCTATGTCACTCTCGGGTGAGGCTAGCCAATATTTGAATGACAATTCACCTCAAACAGGAAAATAGGAGACAATGTCTCACTACTCCGTCAATAACCAGCTTGTAAGCCCGATCCATTAACTAAATCAATATCAATATAATCATTCGTAACAAATTTATCTCAACAATATAAATTTCATAAACCTTAATAAAAAATTAAAAAAAAAAAACTATAGTCTGGCCAGACCCTTTTTAAGGGACTGCTGCTACTCACCTACAATGTCTCTTCAAAGAGTCGAATGCTGATCACAACTATCAACTAGAAGGGTTCTTCGATGATGTCGCCTCTTGAAGCATAACAATCACAATATCACAAAAAGGCATCCGATGCTACTGTACTAATATATGAGTTATTACATCTTCCTTCTACAACCAAGGTTTAACTATGACTCTACTCTGGTGTTGCAACATCTCATGTCATAAGTTCGTTTCTACACATATTAAAGAATCTAGGCAAACCAACAATGTTCCATCACTTAGTCCAATCATATACCACAAAGACTTTATGATTCAAGAATTTAGGACTGTTTACACTCTACTAAAGGTTTCTCAACAATCATCACCCTCTTTATTAATTAAACAAAATTTGTTCATTGATATCCAAAATCAATAATCCACAAAAGAATCTAATGATCCTTTACGAATATCACCTTGTTCAATTACTAAAACAACCAATATTCTTCCCAATATCAATGATTTCCAAAGAATCTCATACTTCAATTACGAACACTAATTATTTAATTTTTTTTTTCACCAGTATCTAACATCTCTTCAACAAAAACCATAATTTCCTTATTTCATAATTTCTTATTAACCTTCAAGACTCGACAAACTTAACTCAACATTCAATAATTTGCTACTAGATCTCGTTTGTTTAATCAAAAGGCTAAATCAGTTATAATTAAGAAATCATGAATGAATAACTTGGTCTCTTTTTGACAAGTCTCTTTGCTCAGAAAAGAAATGCAATGAAAACAAAAACAATGATCTAAAACTCATTGAATTACATAAGAAGTCTGATAGATAGAACTTACCAATCTTGATAGGAGACAAAATTAGAAAATTGAAAGTTGCGATTGTGGTTCGAAATTGCGAATCTTGTTCAAGGCTGCGGCTGTTTCAGTTTCATTGAGTAAATCATTAGGAGTTTGTGAAATGCCTATTGTTCTTATTTCAAGAATTAGACAAGAATTGAAGATGGAGATTGTTTCCTTACCAGATTTCAGAGACTCCAATGCTAGAATCAAGAGAGGGGATGCCGGTTAGGGTTGCAGAACCACCGTGTGAAGTGGTGTTCGTGGCCTCAATGAATGTTGGGTTTGCTAACCGATTTTGTTGCTCAGAGAAGAAGGAAAAGGGAAGGAACGAGTTCGAATTAAGAGGAAGAGGATGAAGGATCTGTTTCATCAAGAATCAAGAGCAAGAATTGAGAATGAACCCTGCTTGTGTTGGCATTCGAAATTTTCAAAAAGAGGAAGAAGGTGTTACAGTTGATGCCTCAAGCATTTCGAAAACCAGAAATGAAGGAGGAGGGAGAATTTCGAAAATGGGTTTGGAATTTTAAGGTGGAAGGTGATCGAAGTTTTTGCTGGGTTATGCAAAAAGAGGAGGAGGAGGAATGTTTGGGTATTATTATTATTATTTATTTATTTATTTTAAATTTCGAATTAATTTCTCAAATGTTACAAGAGTAATCTAACATACAATAGTTTTATCAAAGCCACAGTATACTGTAACACTTCAATGACCTAGTAATTTCATAACACCAACTGAATTAGCTCAATAATTTGAACAATTAATAATGCAAATATTATTAATTATGAATACCAATTCAATTATTAAAAAGTTAGTAACACTAAATGAAATGAGTGATTTGCCTAATTGGGGTTGAAAAATAAAAAAATTCCAACACTACTTAGGCAAATCATTCAAATGAAACCAAGTTTCATATCACAATCTAGATAAAAAAAATAGCTCGAAGCTAGCAAAAAATTACATTGAAAAGCTAAATGTCTCGACTCCTATGTGTTTAGTTCATAAAACGGTGATATTATGGTCAAGAGTCTCAATTTAATCTTTAAAAAGTAAAAAAAAGGGTCCAAGGATATAGTTGATTTAGGCTAAGACCTAATTTAGCATTTTTGTGAAGTATTAGAATCGTATAAAATCGTACGATTCTACGATTTTATACGATTCTAACGATTCTACTTGCGATTCTAATTGATTCCGATTTTAGCAACAATTTGAATCGTTAGTATGTATTTGAATCGTAAAATCGTACGATTCTACGACCTAAATTGCGATTTTAACAACATTGTAATGAACTATACATATCTATATCTAAAATCTAAAAATATAAAAAAGTTAATATTATAAAAGTATGCAGTTAGACGATTTAAATAAGTATGCGAGTCAAATCTAGGTTATGTTAGCTCTTATATAAGTTAAGATTTCAACTCAATATTATATTACTAATGGACAATTATTGAAGACTTGTAGCCCAAAATATGGCATACACTCACATAACATAGTACTAATACTGTATCTAAACTGCTCTACAATGTTATACACCTATTCAAACCCGTATAATTTCGCCTATAAAATTTGTATATATTCTTTTTACCTCATTGAATTTGCTAAAATACTTCTAAAGTAACTTTAATGTGTTACGAAATTTAAATAGATAGATGAAAACAAAGTACTTCATGTTACAAAAGTATGAGTTAATGGGTCTTAATATTGGTAAATTTATGATATGTCTTTCTAATACATAATAAATAAATAAAAAATAATATCCTTTTAAATATTATGCAGTAAAATGAAAAGAATACTACACCACACCTTTTTTTAATTCCTATTAGGAATATTCACTGAATTAAAAAATTTAATCTTTTTAATCAAAATAAAAACATCAAATATGAACAAAAGGAAGCAGTTAAAATGGAAAATTAGGAGGAGGAAAATTATCCTGAATAATCTCACCTTTTACCATTTTGCTGTGAATAATCCTTCTTATTGGTTATTTCTATGTAATCCAATCCTTTAGATTTTTTCTGACAACAGCCCTAGCTACATGTAAAATGGCTACCGTAGATATTTACTAGCCGTTATACTTACTTTTTCTTCTTTTTTGGTGGTATATACCTATATTAATCGGTTAAAATATTACAAGAAATGCTATTTAGTAAAAAACATATAAATATTAAATTAATTAAAAATAATTAATAATATGAATTATTCGGAGCTCATAAATAATAGAATTATTAGGACAATTTAAAAAGTATGGTATTGAAAATTGAGTAGTCGAGTCGACACCACGCATGACTAGTGAACATCCAAGATTAGTGATTATTATTAGTTAATGCACAGCACCACACAAGAAAAAGGCATTATTAAAGGCAAGGAGATAAGCTTTTTGTCAATAGAAATAATAGCTTCATTTATTTTACAGGTAATGTATGGCTATTATAGTCGCTTTGATTTTCCATGATTGAATAATATTATTATTATTATTATTATTATTATTATTATTATTCTGTGAACACACTAAGAAAGCTACCCTTCAACCCTTCTTAATTTCATTTTCTACTTACTACTATTTCTTTTTAAATTTTAGATTCTCAATAACAATTTCCTTCTACTTAATGTTTGGTTTATATATTTATTTTTTTGGTTGCTTGGTTTAATTAAATATATAAAATAGAAAATTTACATAAACAAAATTAAAAGAAAATCAATATTTATTCTTTTTCTTTCACAATCTAATAATTGACTGTGTTTAACTAGAAAACTGAATAATAAAATTTCAGAAGAATAAAATATAACACTTAAAATGAAATTACTAAATTTCAACTTAACATATCACTTTCGCTATTCTGTCAGTTCAATTAATTTTATTAACATTTAGCCTTAGAAAACAAACATGAAAGTTTATAGGGTTAAACTTGAACTAAACAAAGAAACATATTAGTATTAGGTACATAGATACATAATTCAGCTCGTCTTATATGAAATCGTCACCATGAGATGGACCAAAATAATTAACTCATTTCTCTATATTAATCACTTAAAATTATAAGTGATCAATTTAACACATTAAATTTACATGAGTCAGCCGAATGGAGATGGTCTCACCATAAGACCGCCTCATTTAAAAATTTGTATACATGATTTATTTAAATAATTTCAATTACTCAGATATTTTTTTTTTCTATTATTTCACTTCCAAAGTTACTTTCACAAAGTCAAATATCGTTAGTTTCATTCGGTTCGATTCATCTTCATTACATTACAAATCCACCATGCCAAACATTGCCTCAAAACAAAGAGTTAAAAACAGAAAATAGACATGGGCCATAAGCATTATGATAAATCATCACGACCCGGTCTGATAAGTAAACCCAGCCCACCATTTCGTACTTTGGGCAACGCCTAACAATCATTCATTTCACATTTCACAAGCTAAGCCCAAAAAAATTTGTATACAAAACCATCTTCAATCTTCAAGCATTTGTGCGATTTACATGAAATTTCTGAACATTGAACAAAACTTTTAAAGGCCAACTACTAATACTTCCCATTTAACAACCAAAAATTGTGCATAAATCTTTGTATGAGACGGTTTTACTGTGATATGCATGGTTAAATAGCCCAACTATTACAAATTATTAGTATATAAACTTCTTATTTTGAGGTCATCTCACGGTGAAACTATCTCTCACAAGTTGCTCAAAATATTTTGCAATTTCTATTTTAAAGTGTTATTATTATATAATGGTCCGTTAATTAAATGACCAAAGAATTTTATTTATTTAATGTTAAATTATAATTGAATAATTTTACTAATTTGATAGAATTACATTTAAATACTAAAAATTATAAAATTTTGCGTAGAATTTCTTTAGTGTTGGTGCTTCTAGCTGAATTTTCTTGCTATCTCGGTTTGTGTTTGTCGGTCGTCTTCCAATGGTGATCGTCGCCGTTGCTGGATTTTGTCAACTGCAATTGTTCTGGTGATTCTTTGAGGAGGGTCTATGTTAATAATACTAGAAATACCCCTAATAGCTCATATACAAGGATAAAAATAAAAAAAGATATATATATTACTCCCTCTTGTACTCTTCTGTAATTTTTTCTTCTTTCAATTTTAATAATATTAGTCTTCTTCCTCCCTTGTTGTTTGATTTCTCTGTTCTCCCCGTTGCTCATCCTTCTGCAAATGAATAGATCTTCAATCTTCAACATGGTATCAGACGCCTTCGAATCTTCACCTATCCCGTTGGTAATCACTATTCATTGATCTCTATTTTTTTTCCCTTTTTCTTCGCATTCTCTGGTTTCTCCCGTTCATCTCTTTCTATTCCTTCCTCTTTTCTAATGGCGGCCATTTCAAACAACTCCTGCACCAAAACCCTCGACCCTATTCAAGATCCGACTTCACCCTATTATCTTCATCCGAGTGATTCTCAACTTTTATTGGTTCCGATACCCTTTAATGGCACTGGATTCAACGATTGGAAAAGATCCGTTACAATTACTCTTTCATCCAAGAATAAACTCGCATTCATTAATGGTCAAATTCCACAACCTAATTCTACTGACCCTAATTTCAAATCCTGGGAAAGAATCAACAGTACCATAATTTCTTGGTTAATGAAAGTGTTAGATCCTCAGATTGCTAGAAGTGTTTTGTATTTCCCAACTGCACAAGAAATTTGGCAAAATCTTGAAGAAAGATTTGGGATAACTTCTGGAACACAGATCTACTCTCTCACTCAACAAATCTTTGATATTCGCCAAGATTCTGATTGTATCTCCACTTATTTCACCAAGATCAAGATGTTATGGGACGAATTCGACGCTTCCAATCCTCTACCCACTTGTACTTGTACCAATTGTACTTGTGATATCAACAGCAAATTACTGCAAATGAGGGAAGAACAACGGTTAATCCTCTTCCTTATGAAACTCAATCCTGCTTATCAAACTATCCGAGGTAATATACTCATGCAACAACCCCTACCTAGCATACCTTATGCTTATAGATTAATCATGCAAGAAGAGAAACATTCTAATTTAGCCTCACATCTCAATCCTACCACTGAGGAAGTTATTGGTCTTGCTGCTGTTAATAAACCAAAGTTCTACAACACTAATACCCATACTACCTCTCCATCTCACAATAACACCTATAAACCTCCTCATTATGGCACTACTAACATCAACCCTAGAAAACACAACCTATTCTGCAATTACTGCAAGAAGCAGGGTCATACAAAAGACAATTGTTACAAATTACATGGCTTCCCAACTAATTCTACAAGGGATAATTGGAACAACAAGAAGCTTGCTGCCATGGCTCAAACTGATAATTCCCACAACAATAGTACTACATCTCCAACCCTTACAGTTGATCAATACAACCAACTCCTTTCTCTTCTTGCTCAACGTAACACTCACAGTGATTCAACACCTGAGGCTAATTATGATGATAACAACTGTCTTTTAGCTGGTAAGTCTTGTTTTCTCTCTATGATTAAATCTACCTGGATAATTGATAGTGGTGCTACAAACCATATGTGCTGTGATCTATCTTTGTTTAAATCCTATATAACTATTCCTAATAACACTGATAATACCATTACCATCCCAAATGGCAATCTTATAAAGATAGCTCACAAAGGAACTGTTGTTTTAGGACCTGATCTCACTCTTAATGATGTTCTCCATGTTCCAGAATTCCACTTCAATCTTATTTCAGTTACCAAACTTTGTACTGATATGCATTGCAACCTCATTTTTTCCAAAAATTGTTGTTCTGTTCAGGGCCCTTCTCTGAAAAGGCCAATCTTGCTTGGTAAAATTGTTCAAGGCCTCTACCATCTTGTTGACACATTCCCTGACTACAATCAATAGAATCTTAAAGAATCTTCTACCTCCATATGCTGTGCTGCTTCAGACATTGAACAAACAAAGCTATGGCATCTTAGACTTGGTCATGCTCCTTTTCCTGTTATCAAACATATTTTTCCTTCCCTAAATGTTTCTAGCTGCATAAATACTTGTCTCTGTAAAATTTGTCCCTCAGCAAGACAAAATAGATTTCCTTTTTCAACTAGTTCTATTAAAACATATCAAGCTTTTCAATTACTACACATGGATGTATGGGGACCTTATAAGCACCCCACATACAACAACTGTACTTCATTTCTCACTATTGTTGATGACTTTACCAGGACTACCTGGATTTTTCTATTGAAAAGCAGATCTCAAGTTCCTCTTATCTTTAAGTATTTTTATTCATATGTTTTTAATCAGTTTCACAGCAATATTCAAAGTGTAAGGACTGACAATGCTCCTGAGCTATGTGCAGGTACTCTACAAGAATTTTATCAAATAAAAGGTATCATTAACTATAAGTCTTGTTCTAATACTCCACAACAAAATGGTGTTGTGGAGAGAAAACACAAGCATTTACTTGAAACTGCAAGAGCTTTATTTTTTCAATCCAACATTCCAATCAAATTTTGGGGAGAATGTGTTCTCACTGCTGCATACCTCATCAATAGGATGCCATTACAAAGCTTGGGCAACATCTCTCCCTACCAAAAGCTGTTTAATACTCCTCCTAGTATGGATCACTTAAAATGTTTTGGTTGTCTCTGTTATGCCTCAAATAATTCTCCTAATAAAACTAAATTTGATACAAGGGCAACCCCTTGTATATTTCTTGGTTACCCTAATCATCAAAAAGCCTACAAGTTATATAACCTCACTACACACACTATAATCATATCTAGGGATGTCTGTTTTTATGAAAAACATTATCCTTATCACCAGCAATCAGTACACTCACATACTAAGCAACATTACCCCTTTTTCCTACCAATTTCAACAGTTACTGAATCATTTGTGGATGATCCCTTTCATACACCAATATTTCCAGAGCATAATACAGCAGCTCAGAACAATACATCTCAAACTTATTCTGACACATCACCCTCTCACACACTTGATCTTTCAACAAGCATTGCACACCATGATCACATTACACCTCCACTTCCCCTCAGACAATCTCAGAGACACACTAAACCCCCCACTTATCTTTCAGACTATGTTTGTAATAATGTTTCATGTACTACTGATAAATGATGCTCCATGATGTCTTGTAATGCTCTCAGCACTTCACAGTAATGCCTTTTGGCTCATTTTACATCCTTTACTGAACCTACTTCATACAAGGAAGCTTCCCAGGATCCTAAGTGGGTCAATGCTATGCAGAAAGAATTACAAGCATTGTCTGCAAATAACACTTGGGCTCTTGTTGAACTTCCTAAAGGTAAGAAACCCATTGGAAGTAAATGGGTTTACAAAATAAAATTTCATGCTGATGGCTCAATTGAACGATATAAAGCCAGGTTAGTAGCCAAAGGATATAATCAAAAGCATGGTATTGATTATAATGAAACCTTTTCCCCTGTTGTAAAAATGGCCACTGTAAGGAGTCTTCTTGCCATTGTTGTACATCATAACTGGAACATATTTCAACTTGATGTTAACAATGCCTTCCTTCATGGCGATCTACATGAGGAAATATATATGAAAACTCCAGATGGCTTTCCCAATCCACAAAATCAGGTTTGTTTACTTAAAAAGTCTCTGTATGGCCTTAAGCAAGCATCCAGGCAATGGTTCCAAAAATTAATGATTTCTTTAACAACTCAAGGCTTTGTTCAATCCAAAAATGATTACAGCCTCTTCATCAAGAAGGATGGCCATAACATTACAATAGTTGCTGTGTATGTTGATGATATTATATTAACTGGAAATGACATTGCCTGTATTTCTCAACTCAAGCAATACCTCAATGATACTTTTAGTATTAAAGACTTGGGAATTCTGCATTATTTTCTTGGTTTGGAAGTTAATTACATTGATGCAGGCATTTTTCTTTCCCAAGCAAAGTTTACAAAAGATTTACTCAAAGACTCAAAACATCAACATTTCACATCTGTTGTTACCCCTCTCCCACAAAATCTGAAATTATCAACTGATCAGGGCAATTTATATGATGATCCCAGTTATTATAGAACCATGGTTGGTAAGCTAAATTTCTTAACCAACACCAGACCAGATCTAGCTTATACAGTTCAATTCCTTAGTCAGTTTATGCAGAATCCTCGCATCCCACATGCTTTAGCTCTCCAGCATACATTGAATTATGTACATACTACATCCAGCCAAGGCATCATCATCAAAGGATCTGATCAATTACATCTGCAAGCATACTCTGATTCAGACTGGGCTTCATGTCCAAACAGCAGAAGATCTATCACAGGATACATATTACTATTAGGCTCCTCCCCAATAAGTTGGAAATCCAAAAAGCAAGGCACAGTTTCAAGGTCATCAAGTGAAGCAGAATACAGAGCCATGGCATCTGCAGCAAGTGAAGTTACTTGGCTAGTCAGACTTTTAGAAGAACTTCAACTCACTTCTTTAAAGCCTGTTCTTCTGCATTGTGACAATATTAGTGCAATACACATTGCCAAGAACCCTGTATTCCATGAAAGAACGAAGCACATTGACATCGATTGTCACTTTACAAGAGACAAGGTTATAGAAGGACTTCTTCAGCTCACATACCTACCAACCAAGAATCAATTGGCAGATGTTTTAACTAAGATTTTTCCATCTCAACAGCATTATCAATTGATGAACAAACTAGGAATGTCATCCATCCCTAGTTTGAGGGGGAGTGTTAATAATACTAGAAATACCCCTAATAGCTCATATACAAGGATAAAAATAAAAAAAGATATATATATTACTCCCTCTTGTACTCTTCTGTAATTTTTTCTTCTTTCAACTTTAATAATATTAGTCTTCTTTCTCCCTTGTTGTTTGATTTCTCTGTTCTCCCCGTTGCTCATCCTTCTGCAAATGAATAGATCTTCAATCTTCAACAGTCTATGGCCTCCTTGCAGTTGCTACTGTTTTGCATCTTGCATTTTAGGCTTTGTATAGTTTGTTTTTTTGATGTATAGGTTGTTTGCCTCCTTGCAGTCTATGGTCTGTGTCTTCCACCTTCTTCTGGTCTCCTCTTTCCTTACCGTGCCCATGAGGAGTGGGGCGTAGAAATCCTTTCTGAAAGGTGGGCCTCGCTTCCATGCTGATGCAATATTTGGTTTGATGAGTTGGTGTTTAGTTTTGACTCGTGTATTGTTTTGGTTTTTTCGTGGTAAATATTAGGATTTTTTATTTGCTAAAAAAATATTAATCCACTTCTTCATTGAAAATAATATGGCAAAATTTTAAGGTGTTAATCATTTACTAAGATTAAAATACTAATTTAAGCATATTTAGTAGTAACTATTTTCATTATATAACGCCTTAAAATTTATTTTATTTTCTGAACAATTTATATTCAATCAACTATCATATTGACTACTTTTACTGAACATTAATACTTTACATTACCAATTAGTTTGTTAATATCTAAAGGCTACATTTGCACAATTACAACTATCCACAACTAGCAACTACTTATATATTAATAATAGCTACCACTACAACTATCTTGCATCCAAAAAATTATCACTTCATTCTTATAAAAGTAGTTCATATTTTTAACTTAAAAGCAAACCATTAGGAAAAATTGTCTCATAGTGAGACCAAACATATTAGGGTTGATCCATTTTCAATTTCGACATAAAAGTGATTAATTCTGACTTTAAAGTGACCAATTTTAACTTAAGGTATATAACCTTAATTGAATCAATTATGACCTTAAAGTTATCAGTTCAGACTATAAAGTGATCAAGTATAATATTAAAGCGGACAATTTCAACTTGATAACTAACAAGTTTAAAAATAATCATTTACTACCTTAAAGTGATCAAGTTAAAGCCTATAGTACTAAATTATATATCATCACCAATATACTAATCAATTATAACTTATAATTTTTTATAATATGAAAGTGATCAATTATAATCTTATTAATTATATCGAATTTATGAAAAGAATAACATGACCAATAAAGGAAGCATTTACAATGTTGGGTCAAATCCAATGTAAGGCTCCCGAATGTTTGGGCTATAACTAGTTTCACAGAATGGAAAGTATCATTTCCATTTCCCATGAACCTAAAAATTAATAATTAGGATACAAATTCCTTGTTAAATATGTTGGCTTATTGTTCGGTCCATTTAAAGACTTGATACTTACTAATTCAAGAAAGTTACCGTATTAAGAAAGTGCCATATCCCTAATGATGTGGATTATGTTTATGAATTTGGTCATTATGGTGTTTCTAGTGTTTGATGAGAATCGAGAAGTAAAGGGTTTTATTTCCGGTAAAAGTGATGGGTAGACTTGCTTAATATTATTTTAGTCTGCATTAACCTAATAGTGTTGTTTCGGTAATGAAACGAGGAAGTGGGATACACTTGAAATACCGTTTAGCAGAAGCGTTATCAAGAGCAGCGACTCGTGGAAGAAAGCGACTTGAATTCCTGCAAATCAACACATTAGCCTTGTCCGGGGGGTGATCTCCCGGAAAACCCCTCCGACGCTCAAGTTAGAACGTGGATATGAGAATATGGAGTAAGTGATTACAGAATGAATACAAAAAGATGCAGTGGGTGATATTATTGGAATGTTGGTAGGCTAATGAAGTGGAGTATGAGCGAGGATGCTTAAGAGGGTTATTTTCAGATGTCTTCTCCTCTCTGATGGTTGTCCCTATTTATAATGTTGAAGGAGGAAGTTACTTCAGAGAGGAGAGGTGGAAGATCATGGGAGTAGTGGGAGTAATGGGAAGTGGACTGGTCATGGGAAGAATGGACAGTTATTCATCTTGAAACAAGGAGAGCCATACATTGTGGGAAAGTGGGGAGTTAGGGTTTTTTAGAGGTAACCAGCCCATGGGCCATTCAAGGAATATGGTAATTCCAGAAAAAGCCTATTGACCGAAAGTCAAGGTCAACTGAAAAGGTCAAAGGGTATTTTAGTAATATGATGCTAATTATTAAATAAATTAATTAATTAAATAAATGATACCATGACAAGTGTGAATTAAATTGATACAAATTTTTTTTTTCCAATTTAAAAAGAAAAAATTGACATTATTAATTTAACTTACTGTTCGTATATATGCTTAAAATAAAGCTATATTTTTAATAATTCTTAAATAATCTCACCTATTGCACCTATCCCTTCAAAATACACCCAGCCTAATGAAACATGGTGTTTCAAAAATGAAGACTTCTAGAAAGTTCATGAAACTAGCTTTAAAGTGTTTTAATGGCTAAAATAATGTTAAAGAAAATAAATTATTTAGGTTAGGTGCATTTTCATCAAGCATATGCATGGATAGTATTATATAATAATAATCGGGAAATAAATTGAATTAACCATTTTTAAAATTATTTACATGAAAATCTCTCATGGTTTTTTTTTATTTTTATTTTCTTGTTTTTTATTTATATAGCCTACCCTATATAGTTGGAATAAAGATTTTGTCATTCTTAATATTATAGTTGCATCTCTTAATAACACGTAAAATTATGCAATACTTCATTTGTTCTTATGAATTTACTAGTGTGAAGTGATTTTTCCTCACGTAGATAGTTTCAAAGAAACTGGGGAGGTATTAATTGTGATTTCTTTTAGTATGTATGGACTAAGGATTAAGGAGTAGTATTACTTTTTTTTTTAAAAAAATATACGTCATTATACTTCTACATAGAACACTATTAGTATACAAACTCATACAATATACGAAATTTATTTAGTATATAAATACTTATGAATAAAATTTTTAAAGAGAGAGGCAATTGCATATTACAGTGAATATGATTCGAATGTGCCACAATCATATTTTAACCTGTAAAAATGCTTTTATTTGGCATAGCTTTATAAATTGTCATTTGCAATTTTTATGTTCTTTTATAGTATTGTATGATTTATGATTTAATCTAATAAAATCTTTTTGAGAACTTATCTTCAATACTTAAAATCATAATTAATGTAATAAAATCTTTTCAATATCAGACAATCACATATGAACATGTAAAAATGCTCTATTTGACATAATTATATAAAATTGTCATTTGGAATGTTTTCAGTTTTTTATAGTATTGTATGATTGTATGATTTAATCCAATAAATTTTTTTGAAAACTTACCTATTTAATACGTGAATTATAATTATTGTAATAAAATATTTTAAATATCTCACAATCACATTAACCTATAAAAATGTTACATTTGTTAAAACTCTATAAAATCGTCATGTGGAATTTTCCATCTCTCTTATCGTATCGTATCATTGTATGATATATAATTAGAGGTGTTCATTCGGTTGATCGGGTCGGTTTCGGACGGGTGTTATTCGGTTCGGTTATATTTCGGATCGGTTATTTTTCGGCTGTGTGTTACAACGGGTCGCACTCGGGTCGAGTCGGTTAGTCACGGTTCGGTTGGAGATCGGTTATTTAAGCTATCGGGTTTGCATCAGTTCGGTGTCGGTTGAAGTTCGTGTCGAGTGTCAATCGGTCTCGGGTTGTCATCGATTACTAAGTGGTTCGGTTTTTTCGGGTACAGATCGGGTTCGAGCTTTATTTTTCGAGTAGTTATCGGTTACAGACAACTATCGATCGGGTCAATATCGAAATAAGTTAATAGTCGGGTTTTTAATTGATGTATGCTCATTTTATGGCAGATCAATTTATTTCAATTAGTTTATATATAATATATATATATATATATATATATATATATATATATATATATATATATATATATATATATATATATATATATATATATATATATATATATATATATATATATATATATGTATATATATACATATATGTATATATATATATATATATATATATATATATATATATATATATATATATATATATATATATATATATATATGTATATATATATATATATATGTATGTATATATATATATATATGTATGTATATATATATATATGTATGTATATATATATATATATATGTATATATATATATATATATATATGTATATATATATATATATGTATATATATATATATATATATATATATGTATATATATATATATATATGTATATATATATATATATATATATATATATATATATATATATATATATATATATATATATGTATATATATATATAGATGTATATATATATATATATATATGTATATATATATATATATATATATATATATATATATATATATATATATATATATATATATGTATATATATATGTATATATATATATATATATATATATATATATATATATATATATATATATATATATATATATATATATATATATATATATGTATATATAAATATATGTATATATATATATATGTATATATATATATATGTATATATATATATATATATATATATATATATATATATATATATATATATATATATATATATATATATATATATATATATATATATATATATATATATATATATATATATATATATATATGAGACTTTTATTTAATAATGCATCATGTTGCTACTTTTGATAATTGGTTGAATATTAAAACTCAATAATTGTAACTCGATTTGTTTGAATGAATAAGAATAATCTAAACTATCTCGTAGACTATTAGTTGCGTACTTAGACTTATTAGCGTTATTGTCTTATTGAGTACTCTAAAGTATAAACTAATAGTCTCTCCAATTCAGAGTAATTATCTCGATTTCTTTTTAGGCTTGTAATTAACCTATTAGAAATTTAGAATATATTACTAGAGGAGAATTTATGCAAATTCCAAATGAGACATTTGTTTTTTAATTAGAGGGAGTTTAAGCTATTAGAATATACATTACTCTATTACACTAATAATCGATTGTATTTCTAAGTTTGATAATTGAAACTTATTATATATAATAAAGTGAATTAGATTAATCAAGTAATTATAACCATTTTATATGATATTATGTATTTATACTTATTAGTGACCATGAATACTTTAAAATAATAAATCTATTACACTAATAATTGATCGTATATTCGTATTTAATTTAAAGCTTAATAATGTTTGGAACTATATCTATTGGAGTAAATAAAACTAATACAAACTATCTTATAGAGTTATACTTATAGAGTTATAGTTATAGACTTATAGACTATCATTGACATTTGACTGTTAACTCAATGTTATTACTTATTACTATTAGTTATTAGTTATTATTGATCTTGAATACTCTAAACTCTAAAGTAATTTATAGGCTATTATGGGTTTTGAATTTCTTCTGGGTTTCATCTTGATCGTCCCTATGTTTTATCCGTTGTGAAATACTTGCAATTGATATTCTGATAGTGACTTGTAATTCAACTGTAAATCTCCAAATGATAGTGACTTTTGCATCTGTTTTCTTGTTTGGGTTGAAATTGTAAGTTTTTGTATAGAAAACGGCTGATATTCATGGTTAGCTTTATCAAATGGACCCCTGTAAGTTGTTCATATGTTGTTCCTATGTTGAAATGGTTGCAACTGTCAAGTTTTTGTAAGTTGTTCATCTGTTGAACCCTTGTTTTGGTGTTTTTAGTTAGCTTTATCAAATGGACCAAAATTGGCATCATTTTCTTTGTTATTGGTCATACCACTATGGTTTTTGCTTCAAAATTCACAATCATATATTGGATCTGAATATTCTAACGTAAATGTTTTTGCTTCTATCGGACACAATTTTCACAGTATCACGAAGAAACAAATTTGTTGATGATGGATCAAGGAGAGCTGTGATCTGCTCATTGTACTGAAAAAATATTCAAATATTGTTGGTGTCATTCCTCTATGGGAACTATGCGTAAACTCATCGGACCATACCCAGGATTCGGAGGCTTACTTGCACTCTTAGTTGGTGTAGTCTGAGTTGAAGTAGTCTCAGAATACCCGCTATAAGTCCTCCAAGCAGTTTTTCTTTGTCACTCATTTTTAATAGCTTATTATTCAGAGAAGTATAAGATAGTTTGTAATTGTATTAGTAATCTTTAATACATATTAATGTATAATTTTGTTCAAACAATGTTCAATACTTCTTTTGAAATTAGAAGATGGGATTAAATTTGTTCAATCTCTAATTCTTAATTGTAGGAAGATGAATTTTAATGAGGCAAATGAAGCTAATGGTTTTCAATTTGACAATATTTCGAACACGGGTAATTTGTTAATCTAATGGTTCAAGTACCTTATATGTTGTGTACTTTATCATTCTTTTGCATTGTGTTCAATATTGAGATAAATTACTAGCATGTATATTATTTTTGTTAAAATTAACAGCGTTTGAAGAGTTACAAACTAGTGTATCCACTCCAAGGAATGTGAACCCGAACCCTAGACAAGTTGTCCAACGTCCTATTCGTCCACCAAAGCGTGCAAAAACTAGTAGAGGAAGAGGTGGAATTTCTTTAGCTGGAGGTCGAAGGCGAACTAAAACTGAGTTTCAGGAGGATATTGAAGGACTTGGAAAGCGTACCTCACCAGTTTGGGATCATTTTACCATAGTGGCCGAGAAGGATGATAACAATGTTGTTATTTCATTACATGCTGTTTGTCGCCATTGTAAGAATACTGATTATAGAGCCGAAGGTCACAATGGAACCTCTAATTGTAGAAATCACCTCAAGACTGGTGAACCTTACCAAGAATGGCTTGCTAACAATGGTGATGTCATTGGTGATTTTAATCAGAGAAAATATTGTTCTCTTTTTGCCGAGGCCATTATGTACCATGGATACCCCTTAAGCATGGTTGAGCACAAATTCACAAGGAAATTGCATCGTTACTTGTATCCAAAGGTGAAGAATATATCTAGATCCACAATCACTAGATGGTGCATGAGGAAAAACTCTAAGTTAAGGAAAATGTTATTTGAAACTTTGAAGGATTTAGATAGCAAGGTGTCTTTGACATGTGACATTTGGACAGCTTGCACATCTCGTGGATACTTGACTTTAACGGCTCATTATATTGACAAGGATTGGTGTTTGAAGTCGAAAGTTCTTAATTTTCGTCATTTCCCTCCCCCACACACTGGTCATGCGATTTTTGAGCTTGTTTATGCAATGATCAAGGATTGGGGTCTTGAATCAAAGGTTATGTGCATGACTGTTGACAACGCAACCAATAATGATTCCATGATCCCCTTGTTACAAGAATGTTTAAATGGCCATTCGTCTTTTCCATGTGATGGTGCACATTTTCATATTCGTTGTGCGGCCCACATTTTAAATTTGATTGTTAAAGATGGATTAAAAGCAATTGATCCTGCTGTCAAACTTGTGCGCGATAATGTCAAGTACATTGATTCATCCGAGGCAAGGATGATTAGGTTTAGAGATTTTGTATCTCAGTTGGAAAAACCTTCTTCGCTGAAATTGTGGTTGGATGTTGTAACGAGATGGAACTCTACATACTTAATGTTGAAGCGAGCTCTTGACTATAGAGTTGCGGTGAATCGCTTTGGTAGTACTGAGCCTGACTACACCTTAAAGCTCACTGATCGTGAGTGGGAATCTGTTGAAAACATGGCTTCTATTCTTCAACCTTTCTATGAAATGACCAATCTTTTTTCTGGGTCAGATTATCCCACTGCAAATCTGTATTTTGAACAAGTTTGTAAGGCAAAGTACCACCTACGACGTGCTTGTGAAAGTGAGGATACCTGCATTAGAGGGATGGGAAATGAGATGTTTGAGAAGTTAGAGAAATATTGGGGCGAGTCCTCTTTAATTTTGTCTATTGCTGCGGTGTTTGACCCTAGGCATAAGATTCCATTTCTAAAACATCATTTTAGAAAGGTTTATCAATCTGAGGATGAGGTTTATCAACAAATTGTGAGGGTTCGCTCTGGACTTGTCAATCTTTTCAATGATTACAAGTCTACAATTACTTGATCGACTAAAACTCATCAAGCTTCTACTTCTGAAAATGTCGCATCAGTTGGTTCATGCTCTCGTGATTCTGATGGCTATGAGGTATGTATTATTTAATTTTAAACTCCTTTTAACAATATATTTATTATTATTACTATTAATAAGTTTCATATGTTTTATTGTTTGTTTACAGAGTTTTGAAAGTTCTCAAGAACTACTTTTTTCTTCAAATATTTTATCGGAAGTGGAAAAATACCTTGAATCACCTTTGCACATGCATGGTGATTCGAAGTTTGATATTTTGTTGTATTGGAAAGACCAACAAACTACATACCCAATTATGTCTAAAATAGCTAAAGACATATTGGCTATTCCAATAACCACAGTTGCATCTGAATCAACTTTTTCTATGGGAGGAAGAATTTTGAATAGATGGAGAGCATCCCTTTTATCAAGACATGTTGAAGCCTTGATTTTAACTCGTAATTGGTTGTTTGGATATGAAGAAGAATCTGATGAAGTAGGATTAGTTGTTGGCAGTGACTTAGTCCCCGATGCAGAATCGCATGCTAAGGGAGATCAGGGTCCAAGTCGATCCTCATCTTCAGAATCTGGTACGTATTTTACTTTTTAAATAAATTTTAGTTAATTATCATTCTATTATAACTCCTGTTTCGTGTACTTTATGTACTCAGTTATGGTTTATTCACTTGATTGTTGCCATGCAAAAGATGTTGGTTCTTATGGATCTGATTGTGGCTCAAATTGAAACACGGAATCTGGACGCAAGTAATTTAACCTTACAAGTCACATGGAAACTTGATAATCGTTGGGTTGGGTGAATGTTATTCATGAGTCTTAGTCTTATAGGCAACTTTCTAATAGCCTTGTTTACTTGAGATTAGGCAATTAGAAATGTTTCCTTAGCTATGATTCATGTTGGTAGCTTGCTGAACATGCGGTGTTTGTTGACCTTGAGAGGCATTACAATGATCTCACCCGACATGTGATACATATTCTGGTAGCAAAATTTTAGGTGTTTCTTTTTTGTATCTTTCTTATAAGAATGAATTACTTTCTTTTAATACTTTTTTTGTTTGTTTTTTGTTCAAGATTGAAATATGGTACCACAAGCAAAGCAGCAGTACGTGAGAGATTTTATGGTGGATATGTAACTATATATAGTTGCTGATTGAAAATTAATTTTTGGGGTTAAAAACTTGATATTTGTATATTTACATTAGGTGGATTTATAAGTGATGGATGTAAATTTTTGGGGTAAAAAACTTGATATTTGTATATGTTAATTTGGTGGATGTATAAGTGATGGATGTAAATTTTTGTGGTTAAAAACTTAATATTTGTAAATTTATATTTGGTGGAAGTATAAGTGATGAATGTAAATTTTTGGGGCTTAAAGCTTGAAGAATTGGTAAAATCTTATTGGTTTATAATTGATTTGCTAAAATATTTATATATAATCTTGTTTACAATCTTTCAATATTAGAAATTAGTTTCAAATATTCAAAAAATCATAATTACAAAACTGAAATTGGACCTAATTTGCTAAAATTAGGTGAAAAATTGATTCGGATTTGTAACAGTTCGATTAACAATCGGTTCGGGTTGGTATCAGTTCGGGTAAAAAACAGTTCGATTAACAATCGGTTCGGGTTTGTATCAGTTCGGGTTAAAAACAGTTCGATCTTAATCGGTTTTAGTCAGGTTGCATTCGGTTACGTGCATAATTCGGGTCGGATTTGACTCGGGTCGATCACTGTTCAGTTCGGGTAACATCGGTTAAGGTTTATATGTCGGTTATAAAATTCGGTTGCAGTTCGAGTTCGATTTTGTCATTTTCGGTTATTAAACGGTTCGAGTGAAGTATCGGTTCGGGTAATTGCGGTTCGGTAAACCTAAAAAACTTACATTTTTTCGGGTCGGATAATTTTCGGTTCCGGGTCGGATTTTCGGGTCGGGTTTGTTTTGAACAGCTCTATATATAATGTAATAAAATCTTTTGAACATCATACAATCACATTAACCAATAAAAATGCTATATTTGTCAAAACTCTATAAAATCGCCATGTGGGATTTTTTAGTTCTTTTATTGTATTGTATGATCATTTGATGTACGATATTGTTTCCTTCTATGTTTTTTTTTGAATAATACCTGATTCATTAATAAAGAGTCATACAACATTTACATCAGAGATAAAAATTAGCAAGTATATAATAACTTTAACCAAATATAATTCAAAATTAACAAAACTACGATCGTTGTATATGAGACATGACAATTTTGAATATCCTTTTCTACATCGCTGTTTGATACAACCTTCTACGAGGGGGTCTTTCGATCTGTTGTAGTCTTGAGATAGAATTGAATTTGATGTAGTTGATGATAATTGCAATTTTGGTGTCTGCTGCATAATCGCATTAATATCTATCGACAAATCAACTAGAGAACAAAATTCATAACCCCAAACTCTCACGAGGAGAGAGATCAAAACCCAATAAATGGGTAGAACCACTAGTGGAAAAAACCTCATTTGCTGCGGTTTTGGCCCCAAGCAATAGTGATAGCAGCAAATAGCCTATTTTAAATGCTGCGGTTAAAAACCGCAGCAAAAAACAGTATTATTTGCTGCGGTCAGCACCCAAAACCGCAGCAAATAAGTGGTAATATTTGCTGCGGTCAACACCCATAACAGCAGCAAATAATGGCACTTATTTGCTGCGGTTTTGGGTGCTGACCGCAGCAAATAGATAATTTTTTTTTTCGTTTTATTCTAATAATAATCCAATAATAATGTAAAATAACAATGATTAATCCAATAATAATCCAATGATAATCACCAATAATCTCTTTGTAATAATAAACTCTCGCTCATATATTTAATATAATATTATGTACGTACATATATATATATATATATATATATATATATATATATATATATATATATAATATACATTAAAGTATAAAAAATAATCTATACTAATTACAATTTATCAAGGACAAATATTAGCAAGATACGCGGCGATCTTGTCTTTTAATTCGCGCATCTCTTCACTTCTCAAAGGGCGTGTTTCCCTCGGAATGTCGTTTAAAACCTATATATAATATAAAAATAAAAGATTAATATAGAAACATTAGATTTTACCAATAATATATTTAATTACGTAACAAATACTTACGGCATCTATATTTTCGACTCTAAAGTCCTTCACGGATTCTATATTATCGTTCATATACTTCAGCGCGTAGTAGCCGCAGTCAACGGAAGAAGAAGGTTGTTGAAAGCACTAAGAGAAAATAGATGTTAGTGTCAAAAACGGTTAAAAACGCATAAAATCGCAACTTAACACGTAAATTCTAGAATATGACTATGATTTTCAATTCTAACAACTTCTACACAATAATATATACCAAATAGTGTTGTGTGCCAAGTTTCGTTCAAAACAAACCAAGTTTGAGCTACTTTTCGCGCGAAATTGACAAAAACGCTTAAAAACCTTTAAAATCGCAACTTAACACCTAATTTCTAGGATATGACTATTATTTTCAATTCTAACCATTTCAACACAATAATATATGCTAAATAGTGTTGTGTGCCAAGTTTCGTGCATAACAAACCAAATTTGAGCTACTTTACGCGCGAAATTGACAAAAACGCTTAAAACCCTTAAAATCGCAACTTAACACCTAATTTCTAGCATATGACTTCTAACCATTTCAACACAATAATATATGCCAAAATAGTGTTGTGTGCCAAGTTTCTTGCATAACAAACCATGTTTGACCTACTTTACGCGCGAAATTGACACAGCAGCAAACTAGTGACCAGACCACCTTGCACGACACGTGGAGACCAAACCTATGCATCCAGGACCTAGGCTATAGTGGAAATGGAATCTTGGTACTTGGATCTAGCTATCAAGGTCCTAAAACCATTCTAACAATCCCCGTGGACTCCTAGAAGCTGAGCTGAAGGAGGGCTGCTCGACAGTTTGCTAGATCAGAATTGTTTAAGTGTTTGTAGTTGTTTCGTGTTCTTTTCATGATCATTTGTAGTTTTTGTCTGTGTCATTAATCAAAGCTTACGCACAACATTAATTTTTGTAGTTCTTTTCAACACTATCTACCTTTGATACATTGCCACAACTGACACATGGGCAATAAAAACCAACTCCCCCCGTCCTAACTTGATGTTCAACCGCAATACTACAAAATTCTAATACGCCATCAATAAATTCCGACGATTCAATGCTTCCATACATCCAAGAACATCGTTTGTCATCCTAAATAGTGTGATTAATTGATTCAAAACAAAATTAATACACAACTTTTAAACATATATACTTATTTATAACAAACATATTTACTAAATATGCAAATATTTAATTAACAAACCACAAACCACAATATAAATAATAAACAACAAACCACATTCCTAAAAATATATACTTTGAATAATTAACATTGTATAACCTTAGAAATATAACATTCAAAATATAAATAATAATTAAAGACAAGTATAACAATAAACCACATTTTTAACAAAATATGCAAATAATTAACAAACCACACACAAACCACATTCACAAACCACATTTATAACTAAATTACTAAATTACAAGTGAAACAATAAAAATATAAACTTGCAAATTGATCTTTCTATTTGTAGTGAAAATCGAAAACTTATTACAAAGATAAATAATTGGTGTTCTCATAAAAATAGATATACTATTGTAGTTTCTTAATTCAAAACTTAATTCAATATTTCCTTTCTTTGCAATGATATAATTAGATTTTTCTTGTCAATTAACAAAATAAAAAATTTAAATTGAAATAATATAAACATTCTCGCAATACAAAAAAAATTCCACTAGAGGTACATTTAAATAATCAATCTACACAAAACCAACAAAAAATTTCTTATTTATTCGATGTCACATTATCACCACTCTGTCAGTTATATACTTCATTAATTTTCACTTTGCATAAATAATTTGAAATTATTAGTATTGAAAAATTAGTAAGTAAAAATATTAATATAAAATATGAAAACAACATGTTCTAAGGTTCTTGATTATATTTTGTACTTTATATTATTTTGTATTTAATTTCAACTTATGTAATTAAAATTGAGTTTAGACATCACTAAAAACTTCCTTATTCAATGAGGAATTGAGGCAAATTGATGAGCTTGTTGTTGGGCTTACACATATAGGTCCAAAAGATAACCCGACATAAGTCTGGTTTTCATAATACAACCAATTGGTTTAGGTGCAGAAGTCTATTAAAATATATTTGGTCATACTCTAACTTTTCCAAGTGAAAATCAAGATGGTGAGAAGCTCACTAACATAACCTTAAACAAATCACAATACATTTCATAGTCTACTTATCATTAACAAAGTTCAAGTTGCACTAATCGTTGATTCCCTCGACCCTTTTAATTCTACGATGATCACAACTGGGTAGTTCTCTAACACAACTATAACCAAATCACAATACATGCTATAGTCTATCTAGTAAGTAGTATCTATCATCATGCACTACAATAAACGTGATTCACCATGAAGCAAGCAGCGACAGCTAACAAAATTTTTGTTGAATAACAATTAAAAGGTCACAACAACAGCAAAATTAGAAAAACTTCAAAAAACAAATAAGTGAATAAAGAATGATGATGATGATGAACAAGAACACGTACAGTAGAAGAATAGTAGGGGTTTATGAAAATTCGAAGTTTGATGATGAACAAGAACAGAAGCAATGATTTACCTTCAGAAACCGTTTGTGAAGATGAACAGCAACAAGCTAAGAATGATGACAGCAGCAAATGACCGTTTGTGAAGATGAACAGCAACAAGAATGATGAATAACAGCAAATGACCGTTTGTGAAAATGAAGATGAACACAAGAAACGAACACAAATGATCTTGATGCTTAATCTTATACGTTTGTGAAGATGAAGAAGAGTAATGAAGCAAATGAAGATGAAGATGAAGCGTTTTTTCAATGAGGAACAAAGCAAACTGTATAACGTATTTGAGAAGATATGCGAATAAAAAAGAAACTGGCGGGTTTTAACAAAATTTATTTTTGTCCAACGGTCATTTGCTGCGGTTCATAACAAAACCGGAGCAATTAATCTAATTTTGAAGAGTTATTTGCTGCGGTTGTAGAAAAATCGGAGCAATTAATCAACTTTGAAGAAGTATTTGCTGCGGTTGTGAAAAAACCGGAGCAATTAGTGCAAGATGCTAGGTTATTTGCTGCGGTCAAGGGGGAAACCGCTGCAATTAGAGTATTTTTTTTTCTAATACATTTTCCTATTTTTTGCTGCTAATACACAAAAACCGCAGCAAATGATGAGCAACAAATACATTTTTTTCCACTAGTGAACAACTCTCCTATAGAGAAAGAGGAGAAATATTTATTCTAATCATCATATTGTAAAACTTAAAACGGAAAAGTTAGGAGTTTACTATCAACCTTTAGTTGATGGTAGCCCTAAAAATTCAAACCAACTATAAAGATTAGAGTTTTCTTAGAGAGAAGAGAGAAAAAGAGGAGAAGCTGATAGTGTTTCCTTCTTTTCGTATATCAATAATCAATCATAAAATATACCATGAAACAATAAATATATAGCTAATCTGTTTAATTCCTTCTGTTAATTATATCCAATATAAAATTTGTTACTTACCTTTTTTCTTTTCTTCTTCTTTCATTATCTCAAAAAAATATCTTTCAAGATTATGTAAGGAATTATAGATATTTTTTTCTTTTTTTGATCATCCAAGATATCTAGCATTTGTCCAGTAGACACATGGTCCAACTAAAAATGACAGTGTTACATTATTGGGAAGAAAAGAAAAAAATCCCAACTTGAACAATACAAGTTTTTTTTTTTGTTTTTTTTTTTATAATTAATGGTGTTTTCATTTCTTTTTAATTTAGGTTTTACAGTCTCTAAACTACAACCTTTTCCCTCCTAAGTAATAATACTTGAATATATCATATAAAATATATATATATATATATATATATATATATATATATATATATATATATATATATATATATATATATATATATATATATATATATATATATATATATATAACACTGATATGGAATTATAATTTTTTTAAGCCTCAATCATTAATTAGCTTTAGCCAATATTTGAAATGAATAAAAAAACTGTGTAAAATAAACCTTTTCTTGAATCTAAGGGAGAATTTTAGAAAAAATTCGAAAGGTGATATTTTTTTTCTAGTATGTTATTGAGCATGTTAATTACATTTAAAACCATGAATCCACGACTATATAAAACACACTTTTTGTTTGTTGTTTCCAATGCAAGATAGTTTTCTTTCCAATGCAAGATAGTTTTAACAATGATGATTTTATACATGTCTTATTATTCACTCTTTATTTATCCCTCAATTAAAATATTACATGATTATTAAACATTTTGTACATAACTTAAATGACATCCACTTAGTTAAGTAGGATTTAAAAAGGTTAGATGTATCTAATTTTACTCTTGGTATAATAAAATTAAAAAAATGTTTTTTCATTTAAGAAATAGGAAAATAGGGTTGGATGTATATATGAGGACTTATGCTTTTATCATCACTCATTTACAGGATGGAAATTTTATAGTGGCTAAACTATTTACGATATATCATTATGATGATCATCAAACTCAGTATATCCCGTTCATAAAAATTATGTTTAGGATATGAGGAGGAAAGAAAGACGGTAACTTATATCCATAAAGGAGCTAGAATGCGGTCAAAGAGTCTCTCGACTCAAGAAAAACTTCAAAGAGAGTATAATTGCCCGAAAGGCTGCAACTTATAAACATGTTGACCATCAACAATAATGTAAGAAAGGATAATAAATAAATAAATAACTACATATGAAGAAAGTAAAAGTAAAAATAAAAAGTAAAAACATAATTGGTTGAATTTAAGAAAAAAGGGTATTTGCTATCCAAACAAATATAAGAATAGACAACCAACTTATAAGCTTAAAGGTGGTTGAATACTATAATCAATTGGTTATAGTTGGAGTTATTTCTCAAGTTTATAAAGTGATGTATAATCTTCTGTTTTTTCGATGTAGGAAAAACTCAATGGATAATGAATGAGCACTTCAACGCCTTGACATCAATGTTTAATTTTAAGACCCTGGTGTCGTAGAATGATAACATATAATACATTTGGTTAAAATTGACCCGATTAACGGAAATTGAATATTGAGTACGACCGTATACAATTTAGAAATAACTCGTATCTAAAAAATCAAAATAAAATTTCAAGATAAGAACATATGTTCGAAAATCAAAACCAATCCAAACCAAATTTTTTACTCGAAATTTGTCTAAATACCGAAATAGACACCTCTAACCATAGACTTCTCACGGGCTATATTATAAATGAGTAATAACAGGGTGATAAGCATGGATATTATTTATCCCTCAGCATACGTAATTCATTAATTTGGAAGAGAAGGTTAAAGAAAAGGACATGGATTCACACCCCCTAGAATACAAGAATGAATAGAGACTACAATATTACCAAATAATGTTCCCATATTATAAGGTCATTGTCTTAGAGACAATATGCATGAACTGTTCCAAATTTATGTTTTCCTGTTACTTATAATGTAGTGTTCACTTTGAAACAATTTGGTACACCATATCATGGTCACCCTTCTCATTTCTACCCCATCATCTTTTCATCATTATTGAAAGAAGCAATTTAACTAGGATGTTCAAGACAAATTTAATATTTATTTGATTTTATAATCATACTCAATTTTAATCTGATCACTTCAACATAGATTATGTAAAATTCAATATTGAAATAATATATAATCTTGAACAGACACGAAATACATAACTCAAAATCCACCTAATGACGCGAATAAACACTATAAAACGGGGCAAAGTGGAAAAGAAAACTTTATATTTTGGTCGATTAGAGTACAATGTGATTATAATGTATAAATTCCCTTAATCTTTTAGCAATATGTCTTCTTCTGTCACAGCATTATTATATTGAGGTACAGCTTTTTTTTTTTTAATAAATTGAGGTACAGCATTGATTTAAGGGAAAAAATAAATTCCATTTATTGATATGGGTAAGGGTGTTTAATAATTGACAAGATCAATTAAAAATCACCATAAATAATATAGAAATTCGTACAATGCAGGAATTTATGGGTATGAAATATATAAAAATGTAACTTCAAATAATAATGCAAGTATATAATATTTTAATTAAATTTATCGAACTTTTTGAACGCAAAAATTAAATACTTATTTTTATTTAAATTATTTATCGAAAATATCATTTTTTAATTCAATTAAATGTATCAAATTTTAGGTTAGATATAAAATTTCTATTATTAAATTTTATAAGTACTTTACTTAGTTTAGCTCTAATTTTAAAAAAAATCTATCTTCTATCTATCTATCTATATATCTATCTATCTATACATTATACTAAAAAAAAAAAACAATTAGGACACATGTCGACTTTACGTTAAAAATTTTCCCGCTCTTTTGATGTTCTTAATAGGAAAATATCTTTTTAGCATATCATGTAATATTTTTCTGATTAAATTTGGTTAATTAAATATTTACACAACATTTTAAAACTATATCTTATTTACTAATTTTTACCAAATACAATCAATTAAGATATGTAGTATCTTTTAATTACAATGGAGATAACATTTTAATTATTTTTGAAAAAATATTTTCATTAAAATATTTTTGTAATAATTTAAGAAAAGAAAATACTTATTACATGGCTATATTAAAAAATACACAAATTAAATAGATTACGCATTAATTATTTAAGTAATTAACTAAGTTAAGATATTAGTGAAATAAATTTCAAATGATAATTCTATCACCTATGTTTGACAAAGTTTATAATATAGAAATACATAAATTAAGTTATATGTTAATTATTATAGTTAAAAATTATTTTCTTTAGGCTGAAAATTTATTTTAAGGTTTTAGAAAGACATTGAAAATTAAATTATTTTTATATTATTTTTTATTTATTGATATTTTCTATTATTTTTATGTAATTACTTATAATATATATTATTTAGTGCATAATATTATGATTTTGTTATATATATATATATATATATATATATATATATATATATATATATATATATATATATATATATTAGTAATAAGTATCTCAATTTAATAGTAATACTTAAGTGTTTTTTAAATTAGATCAATGTATTGTTTCAATATGATTAGTAATTACATATATGTGCCAAAACTGTCATTAGGGTTTTGGGAACCTCTCCTAAGGCCCACCTCTATAAATATACGATACCATGCATCACCAAGGATAACGTAATTTTTGGCACTGAAACCCAGGTATTATACTCTCATACAGAAAAAGCTCTGATTCCTTACAAGCTCTACTAGCAATCACTTTAGTACCCTTACTGACTTAATCATCGGAGGAGGACCCCCGAAGGACCTCGTTTGCTACCTTGTGCAAGAAAACACAGTGAACAGCCGGACAAGCAACTCAGACCTCCCTAATAGTTCATATACACTGTGAACTAAACGGTATTCTCTTCATCTTTATTGAGAATGTTGATTAGTCTCTCCACCGCCGAAACACTCAATAACATCAAACTAAACCAACTTATTGAGTGGCATCATGAGTATTAAATTAAATTTAATTCTCTCTAGTGCATGCATTTTTTAAACAGAGTATCGAGGAAGAACAAGTTGCTAACTAATTTTACATTTCATTGTTATTATTATTGTAATACCCCGGCCCCTTGAACCACCGGTGACTATTCATGGAGATTTTAGACTGGCCCCACAGACCAACACAAATCTTTTCAACGCACTATGGTCTCACTCGTGCGCGCCTGGAAAACTTCTCAAGATGCCACCCATCCTAAAATTTCTCCCCACCAAACACACTTAACTATGAGTTTTTAGCAAATGAGCTCCCATGAAAAGAAAATGCACCTTGTTGATATGGATAGTCTATCCATCCCTTTTTTAAAACTAAATCTAGGGTGTCACAATCATACCTAGTATATTCCGCCTGTAGGAAATTATAATCAAGGTGTAGAAAAAAATAGAGGGCGACAATCCATATCCATATCCATAAAAGAAAATGCAAAGAGTCCCTAAACAAATAAAATATTCTCAGAATGAGAGGTTCCTGACTTCCTGCAACAAAAACAATAATTTTCCATCTAACTTAGCTATTCACATTAAATTACTTAACATTTGATTAACATCGAAATAATATATAATGTAAAACAATGTTGGAAAATAAATTACATGTAATCCCACATCAAAAAATTATAAAGAAGTTAACTAACATATATACTTGATGAGCTATTACTCCTAATATCAATTGGTTTAAAAATGAAACCAAACATATATACTTGATGAGCTATTGCTCCTAATATCAATTGGTTTAAAAATGAAACCCCATCATGTTTATATGCAGTCAACTTTCTTTTTATGCGGGTCATGTTGTATACAAACTAGTTAACAAATTAATCATTAAACAATCATAAATATTTTTTAAACTGATATTTGTTTTATCTTTTTTACTGATAATTGGTACACACCCTAACACACTATTGATGAAAGCAGTATTTCTTCAATGACAATTTCATTTCTTTGAGTTAGTACTAATAATCATTTATAGCCTTTGTCATTAGTTCAATAAGAAAATTACTCTA
Organism: Amaranthus tricolor; assembly: GCF_026212465.1. Lineage (NCBI taxonomy): Eukaryota > Viridiplantae > Streptophyta > Magnoliopsida > Caryophyllales > Amaranthaceae > Amaranthus > Amaranthus tricolor. The sequence goes on along the minus strand of NC_080052.1, from coordinate 30,160,205 downwards.
ATACTACTACACTGTATTAAAATGGTCATAGAAATGCAATTTTTATGTTATTTTGCTAAGAATTATAATCATGCGGAGTAGAGGTTCATACTTTAATTACTTATGAAGTTTTTTTGCACAAAACTCGTTACCGATAATTACCATGTGAAAGAGTAGTACATATATACTAGATGAAAACGGCTAAAATATTTATTTCACAATAATAATATGCTATTTTCATACAAATTTACATTAATAATCATTTATCGATCTTTAACAATATTTATAACTTTTTACTAAACAAATAATATAAACACTACCTTAATAATTTTCATAATACCCCTATATATAATTAAAAATTAGAAAAAACACTTTTAATACTCTCACCAAGAAAAGTCATGAAATATAATTTTGGTGGGGAGAAATATCGATCTCAAAAAAATTATCGTCGTCCTCTAAAAGAACTTGTTGATAATAATCAACTAATTTAATATTATTATTATTAGGTTGCATTATCATATTAATGATCCCCTTATTATCATAATAATACCCATAATTATCTAGTGCTATCTCAATCAATCCTTCTTTTTCATCATCATAATATTCATCCCATGATATTGTACTTGATGAACTTTCCAAATTCGAATCCGAGTCCAAATCCGTATCCGAATCAGATTCCGGATTGTACCGCGAAAGAGACGGGTACTTCTCTATTATTTTTCCAGCCTTACGACCTCCATTATTTGAAAACGTGTCGTTTTGTACTTCCTCCCCCTCTTTTTCCTCTTCATACGCGGCCTCGTATATTACTTCTAGCGGTGCGCCCACGTCCCAGTTTGGGAAAAGGTTTGGGCTGGACATGGGTTTTGATTCGGCCCGGCCTGAATATTGTTTTGTAGCCCAAGTATGAAATAGATCAACTTCTTTCTCTTGGTCATGTTCGACATTAAAGGAATATTGGCTTAGGTTGGGTTTGGGCTCAAGTTCGGGCTTGGGCTCGGGCTTCAATGCGGTATGCTCTTCGGCCGCGCTGTGGCATTGTAACTTTGCTAGTTTTCCTGGCTCTTGATCAAATTCCGCACAGTCGTACCTAGGCCTTAGCTCAAGTTTAGGCTCGGGTTTTTCCTGTTTTATTGATGGTTGATTATTTATTTTTTTGTAGTGAGTGGGCTCAATCTCAGACTTGAGCTCATGCACAAGCTCAAGTTTGGGCTTGTGCTCATGCGCTAGCTCAAGCTCGAGCTTGAGCTCAGGCTTAAGCTGGGGCTTAACCTCAGCATGCTCCAACAACGGTTGTTTAATTTGTTGCGAATCGAGGAATCGTAGGAGGAAGAGGAAGAGGAAGAGGGTTAGAGTAGAAACTAAAAGAGGGGAGATAACTATAACTAAAACATGAGGAGAGTAAATGAGGATTAAGATACAAAGAGTGACAATGCTAGAGAATAAAGGACGATTATAAGAGAGAGTTTCCATGATATTAGTGCGAGGGAAGAAGAGAATTCCCAATACTTAGATTGGTTTTGTATGAGAAGATTATGTTAAGATAATGATTTTATATTGAAAAGTGGTAGGATAAGACCCATTAAATATAAAGTGGTAGAAGTAGGGAGAGGCAAGGGCCAAGGAGGTAGCGTTGGAATGAATAGTGATGTGGGTTTAAAGGGGGGAGAAAAGAAACGGGCAAAAGAAATAATGAATAATCAGAGTTGGATTTTGTGTTTTGGGACACCCTTTGGAGTTTGCAATGCGTAAGAATAAAGGGCATATGGAATGGAATATCAAAGATATTACATGTGTATGAAATTAAAACAACTCTTATTACAAAATATGTTGCTTAGTGAAATGACCATCAAATAAGAAGTTTATATTATCATTATTTGTATATATGAGAAGTATTTTGCAGTGAGATCGTATCATATAATAATTTATATTACTTCCAAGGGTAATATAGCAAATTATAGTTCTCCTTTAATAGGATTATAATTATATTTACGTAATTTTAACTAGGGCTTTATAAATGTACTAGTACATTGAAATTGGATCGAAGAGAAGTATAAGAGAAAGAGGAAGACCCTTTGCGAAAATATCTACATACTGGGAGGGTGGAGAAAGATATGGTGTCGATTTATTATTTCAAACCGAAATATATAGTACAAGATAACCCGAGGTACTTAATTATGGTAACTCTCGGATTAGGAAAGCTATTACCCAAAAAAGGAAACAAATGATTATCAAGCATATCAAGGAATATCCTTCACATATTCTCAATAGTATTACTTCCTTTGTTTTTTTAAATGACTACACTTGAATAGTTAACTCTATTCATTTATCTATTTTATTTTATTTTATTAATGTGTAAAGAAAAACATAATATTATGGGATCTTGCTTGATGCATTTTAATAGTGAGGTGTCTTAATAGTAAACACTTGAATAGTAAACCTATTCTTTATGAGACAAATTAAATTAAGTGCGCGCATTTCTCCATACCCTCTCTTTGGAGGAGGCACAGATATGATATGTCCGCTATCTTCTTCCCCCTCGAATGCCGATTTGTGCAGGGACCTGGGTTGTTAAGTATGACTATAACTTATGTTAAAATAATACGTTTGATAGTGAGAAAATTAGAAATGTAGTAAAATGTTTGAAGAACTGTTTAGTTTACATTTTTTTGTCCAAAATTTAAGACCTAAAAATAAGCTTAAAGTAATACTAAAAGCAAACACAATGAATAAATAGGCACTTCTTGTTTAAAGTTGTCTTATTGAGAGACGGGTGCATCAACAATCAATGTATTTGATGCTTAATATTTTTTTGAAGATTACGTCTAGATCTAGGTCTGTTTAGACCATGGCTTGGATCATTTTACTAAACATCTACATCATCATAAAGATTATGCCTTTCACATTTGTTTCGGTAATGAAACGAGGAAGTGTAAGAGACACTTAAATACCTGAAGTGGAAGCGTTATCAAAGTCAACGATCAACGAACTGGAAGTGAGATGTAATTCTTGACCTAAAGTCTTGCAACACAATACGTAAGCCTTGCCCGGGGTGATCTCCCGAAAAACCCCTCCGACGCTCAAGTCAGATAGAAGATGAGAGATCAATGAATGAACGATAATAGATTGAATGCAAGATTGTATATCTCAGGATGTTGGTTGATTATGTTTTCGGTATGTTGATAAAGATGATAATGAGTAGAGATTTGGGCAGAGTTTCGATATGATATATATGAGCTCCGGAGGCAAATAATGCTCAAAGCCTCTATTTATAATAGTAGAGAAGAACTTGTGTCAGAAAAAAGTAAGACATCACGAGTATGATTAGGGGTGTTCAATGGGCCGGATAAGAGTCGGGTCGGGCTTAAGTAAACATGGGTCGGGCCCGGCCCAATTTTACTACTAAAAATTATTTTAATCCCCATTTATCAATTTATAACAATTAAATTATCATTTATAATAATTAAATTGAAAAAATATTAATAATTTTATTGACATTGTCATTTATAATATTAATAATTGAGCCCTTTTATAACCCGCTTCATTTTAATTATAGTATAGCCCGTTTTCAACCCGGCCCATTGAACACCCCTAGGTATGATGGAAGGTGGTGGGAAAACATGATCAGTTAATATGATTAGTGGGTAGTTATTTTAGGGTTGAGGGAGTCGGTTACATGGTAATCAAGCAAGGCAGGTAAAAGTTCGTAAATGTCAAGGTCAACTAGAAAGTCAACGAGATATTTAGGTAGTTTAACAATGATAATTAACAAATAAATAAATAATTAAATGTTATCATAACAACGTTAAATCAAATTAATAGTGTTTAATATATTAATTCATAAATACATATACATATTGCAAACACACAAATATGGTTGAAGTTTGATTTATTTGATAATGTTCCTGTTTGCTTTTGTGGAACAATTAATTACGAATTTAATCCTGTGATTTAGGATTAATCTGAAGATAATGCCGGTGATGTGGAAATGTTTCTTTGCTATCTTGCCAAGCTATGCCGTAAGCTCACCCGAGAAGACGTCTGTCTCTGTAAAATGTAACGAGGGGTTAGCAGGGCCCGGAATGTTTTTCCGAGGACCCACTCTGACGCCCAAGTCAATATCTATCTAACACAAGTTTCCTATAGGTCATTCTAAGAGCACAGTGACTACAAGATGGATTACTACTTAGGACTTATTTTGACGTGAGGTCTTTATGAAGAAGATGATTTACTAAAAAGTATTCCTAGTATCTCATAATTGTTCTATTAATTAGAACATTTGTAATTACTCTCTTGTATTTATGGTTATGCTTTTAATGTTTTTCTGAAAATTAATGTGGGTCTTTGAAATTCAGTTATAATAACTCCTTAATAATAAATTACTTAGAGTTCTTTGTATCTCTCTCAATAGTAGAATTTAGTTACCTCATTTATGTGCCCCATGAAATGTATTTATAGTCCATCATTGTGCATGTAGAATGTTCCTTCTGTTATTTCACCAATCTCCAAAATTCCCTTGCATGCCACTATTGCTGTCTTTGATGTGTTGAGTTCTCCTTTACTTTGTTGGTTTTTCCTCTAGTTTAAATGACGCTCTTTGCTTCTTCTATTAACACATGTCCCCCTAGCTTATAATAACCTTCAACAATGGACAAGTGTCCTCATAATCGTACGTGACTTTCACATGCACTAACATTCTTAATGCACATTCAATCCTTCTTCAATCTTCGCATATAAGTCTTGTGAAATCTTCTTCTATTCTTATTATTTTCTCCCAGATTAATCTTAATTTAATTTTTCTAGATAATTTTTTACCAGAATTACTTATTACTAATATTCTATCTATATTTTAAAGATAGAGATAAGATGATTGATAATAACAAGTGTAAAAACAAATTAAATCAAACAGAATCAGAATGATATTGTTGGTAGTATTATATAGATCGAAGTACTATACCTCAGATTATAAGATTGAAGTAGTGCCAAGTGCATTACATATTAACCGTTGCTTCATATATATTTGTCGACATTACAAAACAAATTAATGTTTTTTAATAATTAACTTAAATTCTAGACGTAAATAATTTTTCTGTTTGTTGGAGTATAAAAATATTTATTCCTTTTGGAGGTGGACATTACATATTGATATTATGATGATGGAAATTGGAAGTATTATGAGGTAGATGTTTTTGGACTCCAAGTCATAATTATTAGGGGTGCAACGGGAGAAGCTGTGTATGAATTTCACTTTATATAGAATAAATTACGGTTTAAAGTTTAGTATTTTTACGAATTTGTGAATTATGATTTAGAGTTTAATATTTTTGTGAATTACTTACAGCCACTAAAATATCAAAGTTTGCAGCTTCGGACCAAAACAATGAATTACGACCAAATTAGTGGTCGGAATTTTAAGTTAAGTGGTCAAAGTTTTAATTATATAAAATTTATATGAATAATATATAATTAAATATGAATAATATTTAATCAAATATGTAATAAAATTTAGTTAATTATATAAAATTTGATATTTTATACATAGAGAAAAAAAATTTTAATAGATTGATGTAATACACTCTGATAAATTTATATGAATAAATATATAATTAAATATGTAATAAAATTTAGAGTATTAATATAAAGCTCAAGCGTGTTTGAATTTAAGAACAATGAAGAATTTATATTCATGCTTGTCCTGGAATTATTAATATTTAAATATTTTTTGTTATATAGAGGGCACTTGCATAGGTGAAAGCACTTAACAATATTACTTATTAGAATGATAAAATATTATATTTTTATTAAAATTTTATTTTGAATTTGCTCTTAGACCACCAATATTTTCATAAACGAGCTTCTTTGCACATGAACCACCAATTTCTTCCATATGAGTACAATCCATGTATCGAATGTAAGAAACAATATAGAATAAATTTCCATACACTAATTTAGTAGACAAGCTGAGGAAATACTTTCTATCATGATTTAATTTGATTAATTTTGTCTAATTTAAATTCGAACTTAACTTGTTTTGAACTCTAAATTTTTTTTTTTATATTGAGTTTGGCTTGATAAAAACATTTGAAATTCTAGCACGCTCAAGCTTTGCTTGACTTGAATCTCACAAAATTAGTATTATGAGGTGTCTTGTAAAATAGTTTATTAGTCAATTTTAGTTTATTTAAATGCAAATAGATGGTTGAGTGTATAGTTATTTAATATTAGTATTTAGTAAATTAGCCGGTTGAAATAACTTATTGTTATAAATCAACTACTTTTGAACAAGTTGTTTCTAACATTGGGTTTAAAAACAACTTGTCACAGCAGTTGATCAACTTAGCTAATCAAATCAATACTCCAATTAGTTATCAGCTATCAAACGTTTGTTAAACACCCTAAGAATATAATCATATGAAAACATTATCTTGCGTTTGTCAATCAATTAGTAATATGGGCATTTTAGATTAGAGTTTACGAATATCACATTAAATTTTTGTGTGACACAGTCTCATTGTGAGACGCTTTTTATACATGAGTTGAATAACTTAACTAACATAATTATTAGCATATGAGCTCTATATTTTAAAGTCCTCTCAAAAAAACTTGATTCATTATTAATAGAAAAATCAAACTTTAAAATAAACTTATAGAAATACTTGTTAAATTCTCTGAGATTAACTTTTACATAAAGTCCAAAAGGCCCAAAAATTATTGAAACTAAGAATACCACACTATAATAATAGTTTAAGATATTTCCAAGGACACAAAATAAAAGTCACATACACCCTTTTTCTTTTTGTTGAACTAGGGATTCAATTTTCCTGTCCTACCACATACTATAATGTCATTCCTCAAATTAATATACATTTTTTAAAGTCATTTTATTAATAATTAGTTGAAAGAATAGTGTATTAAAGTTTCATAAAAAACAATAATTTATAGCTAGCTAGGTCTTTCTTTCTTTGTTGAGTTATTGTTTAAGATTATGTTTTTGTTTAGTGGATGTCTTTGTTGAGTTTTTTTGTCCTACACTATAAAAGTGTTGTTTATCTCCTCCATCCCTTTTTGATTTTTAGTAATGCATTCAATTTATTATAGAGTAGAAGAAAATTATGACCTTAACTAGTGACTAGGGTTTTTTTTTTTGGTAAACACAAGGCTTGTATTAGTAGTAAATTCTTAGGTCTTTCTTTCTTTATCTATTTAATCTTTTTTTGTATTTTAAGTGTCTAAGAATCAAATTTTTATAAAATAAATCCTTTAATTATTATTTGATCTAAACCAGACTCTAAAATTTTCTATTGGACTCGGACATAGGCTCTTAGATTCCAAAAAAGTAAAATTTTAATACTTAAAATAAAACTGAGTCCAATAAGCTCTGCATCAACAAAAAAAAAATATAATTAACTTGTTAGAATATGCAAAACACGTATATGACTTCATCAAAAACATCATTATCTAAATTCAACATGATAACAAATAAAATAATTCAAATTAATTTGGTAAACCTCATTTGAAACATCATTATCTAGATTGAGAGCATAACTTGATATTGTATCAGAAGTGAAAGTGACAAGAAAACACGAAATTGAATCTCATTCAGAACATATTTAAAGTGGAATATTTTGCACCAAATATCATATAAAGACGATTTATGATGCATTCAAAGATGATCTATAATGCATTCACACTTCTAACCCAAAATACTCTTTTATAAAGGAGCATGTGACGTGTTAGAATATCTTAAACAAATTCGATTACCTCAACCATTAACTGCTTTTGGTTGAGTTAATCACTTAGAAAACTATATGAAAAACAAAAAAACAACCTTAATCATAAAAACATTATCTTAATTCAACTTGATGACTCTGAAAACGATGATGTATTAGAGTTCGAACAATGTGTTTCAAACTCCAATATTGCCAAGATCGTGTGTATGAAGTTTAGTGACAAACAAATTACGCTATCAATGATATCGATATTTGTAGGAGAAAGTAAAGCAATAAAATGACACAAAAATTTAACGAGGTTTACCCAACTTAGACTACGTCCTCCGGTGTGTAGTATCTCTTATATTATCAAAGGAGTTCAAAAAACTCTCAAATATGGAGAATTACAATAGAGAAGAGATATAGGCTAGTGTTTGGCTTGGGGTATATTTTATGGATATTGATCATTACAATGAGAGCTCTCTATTTATAGGAGAGATCATACTAAGTAACATTAAGTATATTAAAGCTATGAATAAATGATAATGAAACATCCCCAAGAACTTGAAGAGTCAAAAACAGCATCCTAGGAGCATCAGAGACATCGCTCGACCAAACCAGAGGCTCGCTCAGTCGAGCGGGTTGTAGGAAGATTCTGGTTACATTCTGTCTGCTTGCTCGACCCATTCTGAAGCTCGCTCGGTCGAGCAAGCTGGTCGAGCGACACTTCAGAGGGCTTCTGACAGTATTGCTCGACTTGCATAGTAGAGCATCTTAAACCTTTGAACTTCTTTATTTAGGTTCCATAACTCCTATGAATAACTCATACTTTAATCATCATCATAAACCACAATCATCAAGACTCATCTTAATACACCCATTTATGACATACTTATAGGATTCCATCCCAAGAGTCACCACATGAATGCACACACCAAATGTGCACTCAAGTCACACCATTCATAACAGACTCGAATATAAATGACGCAATGAGTACAATATAATTATTAATTATGGGTGGCAGCCATTGAAAGAATTAGCTTTCAAAGAAGCTTTATTTGTTTCCAAGAAGATCACCTTTTGGGTTATGGTGTTTTGTACTTGAATCAAGAGTTGTGGATTGTTGCATGAATCAACAATGAATTTCGACCACATAAATTGGCACTTGGAATTGGTGTTTGGAAATTTAGCTTATAATTCTGGTCTTATTGTATGGATTTAAGGGTTAAAGCATAAATCACTACTTCATTTGTTTTATTTTATTAGTTATATTTGATTTTTTATGGTTTTAAAATAAAATTCAATCACAATATCTATAAATATGTTTCATAAAAAAACATAAATAATATATATTAAAATCATATATATTGATAAGACGAATTATTCCATTACAAATCGGGCCAGAATTGCCTCTGATCTGACACGTTACGCACATTCAAACTAAATTAAATACTACTTTTTTCATAAATGACTACTCTATTCATCATTCAAGTTTATTATATATTGTAGTTAATGTGTAAGAAAAAATATAATTAAGTGAGATTTTACTTATTTCATTTAGTTGTATATTTACTTTAAAAATATCAACTTTTTGTAATTTTTGAGTATGCATAATACCAGATATAAATTATCAAAAGTAATATAAAATTTATATATTTTATTACTTGTATCCTTGAATATTAATTAGTATTCGCACACTCGATCATCTAAACTATTATTTGTTTATTTTTTTTATATAATATATTCTTAGATTGTTAAATATTTTCATAATAATGCAATATCACATATTTTAAGTGAATAAAAGTATCTTAATAATCGAAGAGCATCGACAAGCAAATTAATGTTTTTGCAAATCTGCAAATATAAGTCGATGAAGTTTCCACTAGATGACAATTGACAACAAAGGAAGAGTGTAGTAAGTCTAACTTAAAATTTGTTCGTACCCCATTTCTTCAAGTCTACAATAGGAGTAGTACAAATCTATCTATAATTTATAATCTATCTATTTATAAAATATACCAATAAAGAAACAACTTAGGACACATGTCATATTCTCAATCACTAAAAATTTTCCACTTATTTTCTATCATTGACATGGAAATTTTTTATACTTAACTTCATATTTAAGGAAACAATAAAAACATTAAAAACGTGTAATATTTATTGATTGGCTATAAATACATGTGATCTATTGATACACTATATTTTCTTAAGTATACTTATAATTTTTTTATCCCAAATCATAAAGAAAATTAAAACTTAATTGGTTCATTAAATCGTTACGAAACTGAAGTGATCCAACCAAAAAAGATAAAAATAAAATATTAATTTTTTATTTTCATATACACAATGTTAAGTATTAAACTCAATAATTCTATTACAATAGTATGTTATACTCAGTTTATATACTTATAATTCATTTAAAAAATTTTTAAAAATTAATCGTACATGATATAATCTCTAAATTAAATTAAAATATAATATATTGATGGAAGGTATATAATCATTCAATGATGAAATCATAAAATAGAATAATTTTTTAATAATAAATAAAGTATTCTATTGTATGTTAAAATTATAGTAATTAAAATTTAATAAAAACTATTGACAGACATTTTTTGATTTACTTAGATATTATAATTTCATTAATATAGCTTAACGATAATCAATTTGATAAATTTTTATTGATTGATGATTATTTTTTCACATGTGTAGTATGTTTTAATATAATTGTATAACAATTTATTTCTTCACTTTGATAATTATATATTTATAATAAATACAAAGATTTAATTAATGATTAAGTTTATATTCTATATGAATTAATACTATAAAATAATATTAATATAATCATATCAGTAAATATTTATAATACCCATGCTTTACGCAGGAGTTTATAATACAATGAGTACGTACAATTTCTCATTTTATCTCTCTCCACCAACCACTAGATTTAATATTTTTAAAAAATAAAGTATTTAAAATTTTAAATTATATAACCATTAACTAAATTATCTAAATTAGTAATAAATTTTAAATTTATGAACATATCACACATATATTTATTATATTATCTTTATTTTTATTTTATTCATATTTTACTATTGACAATGCATTATTATATCCTCATTACAAAAGCTGCAAGGCATTTTTAGCTTTTTTTGCTATTTAAGTATGGAAAATTGTCAAAAATAAATCAACCTTTGTTCGATTTTGTCACAATAAACCTAAATATTATTTATTCCAAAATAAATCCACATGTTCAATATAATTGGTGAAAAGAAACTTTATTGCTTGATTTACAAAAAAAATTTGTAGATGGTAATAAACGCTGTGTAAATTTATTTTTAGCAATTGCACTTAATGTGTAGATTTATTTATAAATAAACAATAGGTGAATTTATTTTCAGCGGATCAAGCAAAGATTAATTTATTATTGATAATATCCCCTTATATATATATATATATATATATATATATATATATATATATATATATATATATATATATATATATATATATATATATAAAACAGTTGACGATAGATAAGATAAGGCAGAGGTGATTGAAGGAAAAGAAGAGAAGTGAGTCCTTTATAATGCCTTTTTGGATTCAAAGTATCTCAAATCAAATTCAAGAAATGTCCTAATTAACTCTAATGTGAAGGGGTCCCAAATCTCAATAAGAATGATTTCTAAGAATAGAATGGAGGAGATACTTAACACCTACATTTGGATGTTCCTAAATTTAGATTAAGGGCTAGGTAATAGAAATATAAAAAATAATTTACATATTATGTCAGGATGAAACTGATCATAAACCAAGAAACTCAAGGAAACCAAATCTAGAGTGCGTGCGTGCGTGTGGGGACGGTCTCACCGTGAGACGTTCTTTGTATATGGGCTATCAACTAATATAATTATTAGCATATGAGCTCCTTGTTTTGAGGTTGTCTAATTGAGAGACGGCCTCACACAAAAATAACTCATTGAAAAAAATTGACTCAAACAGGTCAAACCCTCACAGTCCGGCCCAAAAGAACACGGCCCGTTGCAAAGGTCTACATGATTGATGTTCAAGGAATGCACACTAAGCAGCGCATAATATGAAAAGTTGAGGATGTTTTGTATTCTTATAGATGTTTGTAATAGGGAGAATCTGAATTCTTGATTGAAAGACCAGGTAATGTAGCTTGATGAGTTCTAAGATTAGTCTCAATAGGATTATTATTGATTGAGAAACTAGACATGTACTTTACTCATCTTAGCTTTGGTTACTTGTATGAATAAAATGCTACTCTACTTTCAGGACTAGACTACACATGTGACTTGTATTGAGTAACTACGAGAGGCGGACTTATAATTTTTATTCTTATTCTTATTCATTTTTCATTATTGAGTAAGTGATCACCCATTTCTAGAGCTCTAAATCCGATCCAAAATCGAAAGTAAACCGACCTGAAAACGTGTTCCTTTTTTAGGTTTATCGAACCGATATTACCCAACTCGAAGCTATATACGAACCGGTTGACAACCGAAAATGGGAAAACTGAACCCGAGTTGTAACCGATTTTTCTAACCGACACATAACCGTTAACCGAGATTACCGAACCTAATAATGACCGACCCGAGTCATATCCGAACCGAATCATGCTCAGATTCGAACTCGATCCGGCTAAAACCGACTTAACCCGAACGAAGTTTAGATCGAACTGCTATAAACCCGAACCAATTTTTTGCATAGAACTATGATTGACTCATATTCAATCATCTATTAGTTATTCTAATAAAGTCATAAATATTTTAATAAAACAAATTTTATAAATACATGATTTCATATATTTAGAGTTAATAATCAATGGTCAATGTTTATTTAACTACTTTTAATCGAATTAGAAGAAAATTGATTTTTATAAGTTTAATTTCCGGTCAAACAAGTAAAAGTAACAATGTAACAATGATCACTAATTGATTTGCATTTTCACTATTTTGCTTTGAGTAAAGGAACCTTATCATCAATTAAAAAATGACTAACAACTTAATCTGATACTGATTCGATCAATAGTAATTAGTAATTCGCAATTTGTAGCCGAATTCTACTTGAAAAATACCCGAACCCGATCTGTACCTGGTAAAACCGAACCAATTATTAACCGATGACAACCCGAGACCGATTGAAACTCGACACGAGCTTTAACCGACACCGACCTAATACTAACCCGAGAGTTCAAATAACCGATCTTCAACCGAACCGTGACTAATCGACCCGACCCGAATATGACCTGTCGCAACATGCATCTTAAATATAACCGATCCGAAATACAGCCGAATAAAATGACACCCGTCTAAATTCGATCCGTAACCCGAATGACACCTCTACTCATTTCCTTTTATGTAGGTTTTTTTTTTTAGGTAAAATTTACCACATTCCTCTAATCCTCCTTGTGTAGGGAGTACAAATACTCTTCTGAGAGATTATCTCTCAATGAGATGATTTTATACAAGAAGTTCATATGTTAGTTTAGATGGGTTATTTAACTACGTATGGAACACGTCTCGCGATAAGATCGTCTCAAACAACAATTTGCGTTCTTTCAATTGTTAATAAGAGAACAACAATAGTTATATATCGACAAAATTTACAATTATAGAGAGCATTCTTAATATCTATTTCGGTAATAATGTGTAGTTCCAAAATGATATATATACCTCAGAATGAGAAATTCTCGGGGGGATTTGGAGAACCATACGATGAGACTGCAAATGTAGACATACAAAAAACTCGGTCAATACAAGTAGGAGGAATCTAGGCTCGAACTTGCCTAAACTGGGACTGGGGCTTTTGATTAAACACCCATTAATAACCAGATCGAGGTCCAGTGAGGGGCTTGAATAGTTCGAGTATGGATGTCCAAAACCAGAGCCGACACCCGTGATCGCAAATGAACAGACCCTCCGCCTGCGTCATATTCTTATACAAAACCCCTTCTACAGCCTCCAAATATCCGGAATATGTTACGTTAAGATTGATGCCTAAGTGCTAAGTACAACTTATCATAATTCATTTCTAGAAGTCATAGTCACTAGATGACAGATCAGATTCAACCAGAACCTATGTTGCGTAGACTCGGGTACTAATGTTGGATACTGGTACTTGTCCAAATGTCAAATACGTCTAAATATTCAATTTTACGCCAAAAATGAAGTGTCTAAATGCCATACTAATGTCTGAGCATCAAGGATTGAACACGGGTATGTGTAGCAAAACGAAAAGTCCGACTAACATAGACCAGAACATTATAAAAGTCAATAGTTCACCATTCATAACTATAACTGTCATATAAGCTTAGTGTTTGTCCGCTTAAATCAAGTGATTGCACCTATATTGAAAGAAAGCAATAGATGTCTAAACTCTAACTGAAGAACTACTCGCTTAATCAATTAATGTCAGCTACAATGATTTCAAACAATAATAATATCTTAGTATTATTCACCGAAACATGTTTCAAGTTATCCATGCAAACAAATTTTAAATTAATCAGAAAATCCAACATAAACCCAACTTGTAAGGGAATTATTAGCGCCCATTATGACGAGGGTATGTGTTGCATATGCAGGGGCGTGATATACTGTATAACATTATGGGCTACGACCATCAACTTAAGCTTTCAATTTATTTAGTTTCTTTATATGGTCCTCTCTTACTACGCTCTAAATTAATCATCACTTCTACTTATGCTCTACAAAAGAAAGGTAGTCCTAATAGACAGCCATTGATTTTCAACCATGACTTCAATTGATGCTTGACTTGACTGGTCGGTAAGAAACAAATACTTTGAAGTATTATTTGTAGTAACACCAAAATAAACTTTCAATTATCATCCCTCTAATTAGTCCACCTATATCGAATTATTTCCATAATCCCATGTACGGAAAAGAACAACGATTCAATCTTTAATTGTATAAGAGAAATATTAATGTGAAATGAGTAGATTAGAGTACCTCTTAGTTTGTTTTCCATCAAAACCCTAACCCCTTTATATATAATATGTATAATTAGTCGGTTTCTCTAGAGTTATAAGTGATATAACCTTAAGCGTAAAACCCTAACTGTTACGGAGCAGTAATAGTATTGATTGTTTTCTTGGGCTTATTATTTGTATTATTGCTAGGCCCACTTTCTTTCTAGGCCCACTTTCTTTCTTGTTGCATATATATATATATATATATATATATATATATATATATATATATATATATATAACATATATTTCAACCCTACACTTAGCAGCCTTAACACTAACAATATCATTTGAGAATTTTTGTAATATATATTAGGTGAGAAATAATAATGCCCTATAGCCTAGTGCCCTAGTACAACAAAAATATTTCAAAAATAAATTAAAAATAATAATAATGCCACGGTACCACAATATTTTTTGCTTAGTGTAAATATAATTTAGTAATTGCCAGTAATGTTTTGGGACAGAATTCTTTCACTTTCAACGTCAAGAATCCATCCTATCACGAATAAATTGACATTCATAACATAATTTAATTCATAGAAATTCAAAATTCATGTCTTACAACTAAAGTTAGCAGAGACCTATAAATATTTCATTCAAATTTCCAAATCAAGAAACACCCAATTCCAAAACAGGTTATAATAAACGAATATAAATGAATACATTTAATAAGTAAATGAAATTACCCAAATTGCAGTCATCTGATTGAGATTTTGAGAACAACACGAAGATTACCCGAGGAAGGAGAAGCAATTAGAGGGTTCTGGGGAGTAATAAATGAAGTTAACGGAAATGAAGAGTAAAATAAACCGACTTGTACAAATTTGTTGGGTTTCATTTAAGTGAATGTTGGGCCTTTTGTTCAACCGGCCCAGCCAGGAAGGGAACTATAACACAAATTCTTGTGAGGAACGGTCTCTCTTAATGATCATTTTATTTGGATCAATTCATTATATATTTTTTAAAATATTATAAGTAGACATTAAAAAAGATGTAAGTAGATATTTAAAATACTGAAAATAAGCATTAAGAATACAGTTAATAAGCATTTAGAATAATGTAAGTACGAATTAAAATATAATAAATATTAATTTTTAATGGGCTGGTTTGAGATAAATCTAGATACAATGTGGGACTCATTATTTCCAACGTTGTTTTATAAGGACTAGTTTGACTCGCTCTGCTAATACACGAAATAAGTTAATTCAGTCATTGATATTATATCTAAATAAATTTTTATGATGAGAATATTTTATATTTATCATGAATATTGATATACATGGAAATAAATATTTTTTATTTTAGTCGTAAGAGTTTCGATGGGAAAAATTTGTGACACATGTCATTGTGTTGCTTATATTTGGTTTAATTCAGGTCGACTCATTTAAAGTTCAAGTTGATTTTAAATTTGGTTACATTGTGGTTAAGTTTTTACAAATTTGGGTCAACCACAAGTTGATTATCCAAATTTTTGGTCGATCTTAAATTGTTTTGAGATAGAATCAATGTAAAACAAAATCACAATTATATATTTATTCAAAAGTCAGTGTTAAGTCAAATTTTTATGGATGTAGATTATTATACTTCAATTCAGCTCAAACACAAATTAGTATCAAGCGATAATCATCTCGAATTATCTTTTCATAGACATGGCTAGTACAAATGTACAATTAGTATTTACATACTCATAAGTTTATATCACATTAAAATTACATATTATAGAAATGTTATATAAACTTATAATCTCAAGTATCCCTTTTATATATTTCAACTTTTATTAGCGGATTTTCATGAGGTTTCTTTTTAAGTACTACCATCCCATATCTACTTGAAACTTTTCAAACTATCTTTCAGCAAATGTCATCATTGCATGTACTTTATAGTCTATCTAATTTCTTATAGCCTTCTCTAGACTTTTCTAAACACTACTCCAAGTCTCCAACCTTCTATTTATGATGATCGCATCCTTCGTGCATGGCCAAACTTGCAATTCAGGTTCTGGCACAAGGGCCCCTAGCTACACCTAGGCTCTACTCCGCTTTTTTGGATTAGTAGCAAAAAAGTAAAAAATTAATATATTTAGTAATAATAAAAAAAATAAATTGCGTAGATAAAATTTAAAAGATGTATAATGCACATATAGAATTGGGTCTTATCTCAGTTAGAACAGATACCGTCTTTCTCAAATAAGGTCTTAGGATGGATTTTTACCTAGCACTTTTCTTTTCTCAACCTACCTGTAATCAAAAAAAAAAAGAAAATATAAGTTTAAAGAAACTAGTGAGTCATTGTCCTAAAATAATAATGTTGAATGAGTGATACTCTATCCCAAAGAAAACAATTTTTTATGAGAAAGTGGAATAAATTTACTTAGGAAACAAACAAGTTAAATTAATAAATAAATAAAAGAATTAAAGAAATAGTAGTCATAACAAAAAAAATAGAAAAGTGTTTAATTTAATAAAATAGACTAAAATTGGTAAATGAGTTTTTTTTTTTTTTTTTTGACAAAGGGAGTAATGGTTAGATATTAATGAAAGTAATTAACAACGATATAATTTTGAGTAATGGTTAGATCATGCATTTGAACTTAAAGGCTAATCACATGTTCAAAATGTTAAATATCTCCTTTACTACTCTTTCAACCCATTCAAAATTGCTCCATTATATTGTCCTTTCACTTAATTAAGCGATAGCATCTCTACAAACTTAATTAATTATATTAATTAAAATAGCTCCATTATATTGTCTATTCCATTTAATTAAGCGTGAAGACGTAATTTCTTAATTAAATTTTATACAAATTTAATTAATCACCCAATATATTATAACTCCATCATTTTGTCTTTTCCACTTAAGTAAGTAAGCGTTGAGACATGATTTTTTCTTGATTATTTTTACTACTTTCAATACTGTAAAGTCAAATTTCAAGTGAACATATATATATATATATATCATTTTTCTAATCAGTCACTCACTTTAACATTATTAGCGATCACTTTAAAATTATAAATGATCACTTTAAAACTAAAAATTTTAAAATAGTCACTTTAAAAAATGGTCACTTTAATGTTATAATTGGCATTTCAAAATTCAAAGTGTCCACTTTAAGATTTAAGGTGTCTATTTTATAAACAGAATACACTGATGATGATTTCTTAAAGTGCACCTACTTAAATTTAGAATGTTGTTTCCTTGGCCCTTGCTCTTTTTCGTTGTTCGCGGGAATTTTAAGGTCAGAGATTTGTGTAGGCTATAACTCTATTTATTTGTTTAAAAAATTTATTAATATAAATTACGTAACATACTTTTATAACATAAAAAATTTATTAAAAAATAAATTGTATGTATACTATTGTCTTGAATATCAAAATAGTGAAGGAATAAGTTATAAGTTATTTTTCAAAGAGATAAGAATCATGATGGTGGAACTTCCACTTGTTAGTTGTTTCTATTATAGGCTAACTTTTATCTTAATTAGCTTAGTAATGGGCTATCCACTTTTGTAAAGTGGTATTAAAACTTCCCTCATTTTTAGCAAAACCCTTATTTCTATTTTTTTTCCCTTAATGGAAAGTTTAGTGCACTTAGTTTATGATGAAATCCCTTATTTAATTCCCAAAAGAAAAAAAGAAATCCCTTATTTTCCTCACAAAATCTTCAATTTCACAAACTTTAACAATACAACTACTCATACTTACCAAATGGTATGCATCTAAATGGATAGAAGTTGTCTTTTTTATCCAATGTCAAGTATTTTACTCCAATAATAATAATAATAATAATAAAATAATAAAACTCACTACAACAAAGTTAACTTTTCGCGACATAAATTTAGTAACATTAAAAATGTCACTAATTATATGTAATAATTGTTGGTTTTTATTTTAAGTTTTACTATAAAGTGATTTAATGAAACTTTATTTAGCTCTTAGTGGCATATATAATTGTTACTATAGTCTATAGTGACAGTTATGAGAAATTTCACTAAATCTGATATTGCTAAAGAGTCCAATAAATGTCAATAAATCCACTATATAGATTATTAAAAATTTAAAATAGTAACATTTAAATTAAATATCGCTAAATATATCCTACTAAAAGTAAATTATGTTGTAGTGAATATCCTCTTTAACATATAAATTTCGCTATATTGATTTCGGTCTATCTCATAGGTTTGTTATATTTTCTTATTTAATTTTTCTTCAAAATAAGCCAATCTTCCTCTTTTAACTCTCTCATTTACATCTAACTTATATTTTATTTCTCTAAAAAAAACTTATATTTTTATCTCATCTACACATTTCATAAATATTATGATAAGAACTAACTAAGATAGTATAATATTATATTATAATGTATAATCCTTCATCACCGCAATATTTCAGTTGTAAATTGTAATTTGGCATCGTATACCAATGGGATTCCCATTTGATTCAGGACAAAAGGGGACAATACCAGACAATTCATTCATTAACAAAATAATTTCTACGTATACAATTTAAATTTATCAAGGTGCAGTATTTTGCACCGTCTTTTCGGGAATCCTATGCTACATGATACATGAACCACATGCTATAATGTTAACAATTTACAGATCTTAAAGTATGGATGTCAATGTATTGTCACACATCAATTTATCTCTACCAAATCGTCTATCATTGCCAAATGTATACACATTTTCATCCATCTTTTATTTAGTACTAATTTCATTTTAAATTTCCTACTAAAAGAAAATAAAAACTAAAATATATATTTATACTTTTATGAAACATCGTGAGTCATCATTGTTGACTTGTTTGTTACGCCTAAATGCCATGAAAATTTCGAGTTTTGTATGTAATGAGACCATCTCATTATTATACAAGCGTATATAATTAGCTTATTTATTTAATTAATTTAAAATGATAAATAATTACTTTATGATTATAAATAATTATAATAAGACTATCTTATTTGATAATTTATGTTAGGATTATACTCCTATTTATTCAACTTCAATTCTTGAAAAATATACCTGTCTATGCTCTATAGAATTTAACTTATTATACGGACCCCATGATTATTTGAAACTACGGTTACATTCCTAGGAATTTAACAAAGAAAGCTTGCTAGAAAATTCCAATGTTTGGTAACTAACAAGGAAACATGTCACAGACTAAACAAACGCTGTTTGCAGCTCAATCTTTGTAGATTGTGGAAGGAAGGATGAATGTTACCAAAATTAACATGTGAATCTGTAATTGAGTTTATTTTATTTTTTCAGAATAACTGATATTAATGCTTAACCTAAAAATAGAATCAAATTTCGTCTACCTCCTAGGCAGATGCTCATTGCACATTGTTTGCCGGGAGTTATACAATCACCATTTAATAATTTACTCAAAATACAATAACACAGAATCCTTTAGAATCAACAGTTAACCTAGAATATATTTCAAATCTTTCAATTAACAAAAACAATTTCCATAATTAACATCACAATATCAAAAATTATATTACACTATAAGATACAAGCAACTATTATATTTTCATATCTTCAATGACCATATTATTGAAGAATAAAAACAAAATTGTGGCTTTAATTTTGTACAAATTGATGTATTTTCCGTACATGTTTCGTATAAATATAGTCCACACTATTTTAATATGCATCAATCTAACAGTAATATATATTTACTATTATTAATTAATACATACTAAAATATGGTGAACCAAATTTATACAATTTTTTTTATTTTTAAATTTTGATTTTAACAGAAAATTCAAAAACTGTATGCCTAATTTACTTACATTGGAAATTCTAATTGTATCTTACTAAATAGAAAAAAAATTAAGGATTATTTCTGGAAAAACTCAACTGCTACATGAATAAGCTCCTCCTAGGCCACCTCTGTTCTTGCTCTTCATCGTCAGAGAACAATGCGACTGCAATATTGTCGAGTATTTTTCGATCAATTGGAGAACGACACTTTCTCCTAGCTTGATTTGGAGCATTTGGAGCTTCAGTTTCTTCAAATTCCATTGGATTATTCACCAAATCAATTGAATTTTTAAACACTTTCGTCTTTGATGGTGTACTGTAAGCAAAATGAGACTCTTTTGCTTCTAATGTCTGCGAGTATTGAACACAATAACAAAACTTCAATTAAATCGAATTAATAAAGCTGAATTAAATTTAAATCCATAACTTAGGGTTTAGCAACTATTACTATGTCAAAAATGAAATTAAAATATGAATTAATCAAATATCTTTTACTTACCGCTTCCATAACTCTTTTAGAGACTAAAATTAGTCGTTTGAGGTCGTCATGATCTACGCAACAAACAACTTTAATCTACATCAAATTAAACAACAAAAACCAATTAATTTCCATTGTTTTCACTTCAATTAATTCAAAATAAAGAAGAGTAGTTTTAAATTATAATTACCAGAACTTCATAAGGCAAATTCTCGAGAGAGGAAGAAGAAGTTGACGTTTCACTGCTAATATGCTCACCAAAAAACTGCTCAAATTAAACCACAAAAATCAATTAATTTCCATTATTTCATTTCAATAAATTCAAAATAATAAAGAACAAGATTTTTAAATTATAATTACGTGAACTTCACGAGGCGAAGAAGAAGTTGAGGTTTCTTTGCTAATATGCTCATCAAAAAACTGCTCATCACCACTACAAAATCTCTTCAAAGGAGTAGAATAAGACTCGTAATCTGCACCAAATAGCTCCAAATTACAGCTATTATTATCAATTAGTACTCTTTTTCTTTTCAGTGAAAAACTCAAGCTCTTTGTTAACGCCATTTTTCTGCAAAAACAACCAAATTTACCAGAAATGAGCATAAATTCTAGCAAATAAAAATCCTAAAAAAAACGACGAATAAAGAGAGAAAGAAACTTACAATAAGAGATTCAATAACCGATAATCTTTTCAAATCTGTTTAAGATTAAAAATACTTTCATAAAACTCTAAAAACTAATGGAAATAAGGATTATAGAAGAAAGAAAGAAAGGAGAGAAGAGTTTGGTTTAGAAATTTACTGAAAATAGAGCTATAAATATATTTCAAATTTTTAGAAAGAGAATAAATAGGGAAGTTTTTAATTATTTGGAAAATGATATGTGGACGAGTAGTAATTTAAAGACTTACTGACGAAGGACCCAGAAAAATCTTTAGTTCAACTATGGCGGTTATGGATTTATACTCGTTTTCTTCAGAATTTTAGTTTTTTGTGTTATATGGGGGCAAATTTGTAAATTTAGGAACATAAGGGCTGTCAGAATTTAAAATGATAGGAAATGAAAAATAGCCGTTAGAAATAAAGGTACACGTGGCAAAGTTCTTTTTTTTTTTTTTTTTTTTTTTTTGTTTTTGCTAGGAAGAAGTGGGATAGTACTCTTGATGTGTAGGTTATAGGGCGGTAATGTCGGTCTTGTTCAACACGGACACTTTGTTTAGGTCAACTACACTTTTTATTATTTTTTGGTTGGTTTTTATGTTTTAATTATTATAAATATAATGTTTTTTATGTGGGCTAGGTGAACCCATATTATGTTTTTTTAGTTTTAGTTTAATTAAAGTTTATGGTACTATAGATACGTGTGTGGCTAATTTTTATTACTAATTAAATTAAAATTTTAAAAAGTTAAGATTATATATTTGATAATTACTTACAATTTATAGTTGTTGGTTGTTCCACATAAAATATAAATTCTCATCAAAATTTTTGATTTAGGAAAATTGTTAAAAATCTCCAAAATTTTTATTCATCTGTTATGTATAATCATACTTATTAATTATTTTTTAATAATCCCACATTTAGTATATATTTACTTTCAACATACTTGGTTTGGGAGGAGAGAGTTAAAGTTGTGGTGATTCAGATGATAGGTTGTGGTGGCTCAAATAACAAATTATATTAAAAGCAAATACATATAGCACAAATTAAATCATCAAATAATAATCTAAAAAAAGATTATTCGCAGCAAATAAGTAAAATATTAAATTATTTTCAATAATTTGCCTTTAGTTTATGGGATTTTTTGTTAAATTCTTAAAAAGTTACTAAAACTTTTTATTGACATAAACAAATTTTCAATACCATGTCAATTTTGAATACTAAAGAGTTGGTATGAATTATGATAATGAATTCCTATATTGTTCTCCTATATAAAGTGATGTCTTCTAGAAATTTTAAGCTCCCTTATTTATCTATCTCTTGCATCGTTAAGCTTGACATTGATGTAAATCACTATAATTAGGATCTCTTAATTCAGATGATTAAGAAGAATCAGTTTAATGAACATACTTCTAAAAGTCCACATGATCATATTGTCAACTTTCTGAAGCATTATGACTCTATCATTGTCAATGCTAAGGAGGCAATTGACATTTGGAATTGCATTTGTTTCCATTCATTCTCAAGACAAGGCAAGTGCTTAGTTAATAGCGAGACAATATTTACATTACATAAGATAAGCAGGCCAATGTTTTTACGATTGATTTCCATCCCCTCTATAAGACCTCTCAAATTCTGACTCAAATCCAAACATTAATTTCATCAATAATCTTTTAACGACTTTTTATAAAATGAAAAAATGCGAAAATTTAATCCTTAATGTCCTCATCACTTAGATACCCCTAGTTGCTGGTGTAGTCCTTTTACGTTGGTCTTTATTGTGATGAGCACAAGTCTTACATTAAGGTTGGATGTAGTGGGATATATAGATGCAAAATTATCAAATGACGACACACTTGATGTGAAATTTGTATAGATAATTAATCTAATTTTTTTAATATTTTTGTAAGACAAGCAGCAATTGATCAAATATTAAACTCTTTCTTTTCGTATTACTTTTTTATCAACCAACATCTTATAATATACAAATTCAACATAAACGAATAATCTTTTATATATATGCATAAAAAATATAGTGAAAGTAAAAAAATGATTTAATTAAATCTGAAATCTAAATATAATAACCATAGTTTGAACGAAGAAATATTTTTATTTCAAAATATTTATTTAGTTGTGATAGTTTTATTTTGTTGCAAGTTTTATCATCAAAAGACAACAATATTCATTTGCTTTTTTTTATTTATTTTGTATATAGTGGTAGTGGTAGGAGTATTTTATCAAACTCCAACATTATCCCAACTCCATCAGAGTATATTTCTTGTGATTCTCAAATCCTAATTATATATTGACTTCATCCATTTTTATCATCTTATCTTCGCCTTGATCGATGATTAGGCAATATTAATTTTCTTTTAAATGGATATTAAATGGTTATTAAACTAGCTGACAGGGCTCAAATTCTACCATTTATTAATTTATTATTTATTTAACAATTTTAGTTGATGATGTCACATCTAAGTACTCTTAGTCTCCGAGTAGTTGTCTATTAATTAAATTAAATTAATTAAGTTTGATGTATTAAATTACTTAAGTTCTTAATTTGCATTTATATCCTAAAATTAATAAGTTTAAAATGTTGCTTGTACAAGCAAGGATTAAACTTAAAATCTCATATACATATATATATATATATATATATATATATATATATATATATATATATATATATATATATATATATATATATATATATATATATATATATATATATATATATATATATATATATATATATATATATATATATATATATATATATATATATATATATATATATATATATATACTCTACAATGTTTATTGTTGGGAAATCAAATCGATTTTTCACCCCTACTTAAATCACCTATAATTTATAAATTGAATATTCATAAATCAATTGACATATAGTTTTGTGATAAATTTCTAAAATAATGGAATATAAAATGTTTTAATGCTTTATACGGAAATATTTGACATGTAACATTATACATACTTCAGAAATATTTGTTAGGATATTGATATTATTTATCGTTTAAATTTATTTTAAAATATATTTTGGCTAATTTATAAGAAAATATAGTTAAGTAGGATCTTGTTTGAATTTTTTAACTGCATATTTTCATAATATCAACTTTTTAAAATTTTAATTATGCATAATTCAATATATAAATTATCAAAATAACGCATTATGTTGCATAAAAAGTCAAATAAATAAATAAAACGAAGAAAATATTTAACTCATATATGAGAGCATCTCATGAATAAAAATATTGCATACATTTATAAACTTATAATCCTTATAGAACTTTAATTATAATATAATGTCTAAATGTTGAATTATCCAAAAGTAAAATCATGTTTATGCGGATGATTACTGAATATGCTTTCCAAGTTGTTGATAAGCATAATTTGGTTGTCACTAATCCCGAAATTTGATTCCTATTTCACTCCGCTAAACCTTTGTTTTTTCATTAATTGTTTTCTTCTTCGTATTTTATATTTTAATTAAAGTACATAATTTAAATTATTTTTGATTTGCATCATTATCTTTCTTGTTGCAAGTACAATGTATATTTTATTTTTTAACAACATCCATGTGTAAGTTCTATCTTCATGATTAAGGATTAGGTGTACCGTGTACTAGTTCCTCAACCTCTTGCACTTTATAATGGCTTAATAGAATTTCTAGAATGCTTATTGCTCCTAGAGCAAAAATAATGAATATTAAAAATTTGAATAAATATAGTGTTAATTTTAATTAGGAAAATTTAGGTTTAGACCTACCTACCTATAGTAAGTATTTGATTTACAATAAAATTGATTTTGCAGTGTATAATATGAAGTATATGACTCATAAGTTAGAAGAATGACCCTCAGTTATCTAGTGAGTTAAGATCACATACAAAGATAAATGTTTGACTTATCCTATGTTAATATCTATATTTGCCACTAATTTAATAAAATGTGTTATCATTCTAATGGTAATAAAGTTGGATTTTAATTAATAGGAGTGTCATATAATGTTTCCTAATGTTAATTATACCAGGTTTCTATTTTTAATTTCTTTAAGAATATTTTCTAAAATATTATTATTTTTGTGCACATTTTATAAGATATTTTTTATTAAATGCAAAATAAATATCTTCCTATAAAAAACATTCAAAATAATTATCAAATTTATTATCTAAACTTATGTAGGTGCATAGGTTAGAAAAATTGTAATTAATTTAGTAAGTAAAACCGTAAAAGATCATTAGTGTTTTAATTTCAAGTTTAAATCTTGATATTGATCTTTAATTAGGTACGATTCATTGAATATCTTAAGTTTATTGTATTGTATTAGTAGATATAAAGTTAGGAGTAAAATGTATTTTTCCCATATAATTAAATAAATTATAATTGATGAGAAGATTCATAGATGTAACAATTTAGTGAAGACAAAAGCATAAGTTTCTTTTCACAAAAGCATCTAAATAACATGTAAAAGAAACTTTTCCACCCTTTATATCATCATTACACGTTGTTCTCTATTATTGATTATACACCCTTTAACACGACTTTACTTTGGAAATAAAGTCGTACTCCGTATAGAGTAAGATTAGAAGCATCAGTATATACAATCAATAATGATGTATTTATAATCTACTTACTTCTAAATAAGGTTTTACATTGTTCATTCTCTCAACTCAAAAAAAAAAAAAAAAAATATTGATGCACAAATAAAATTTACTAGGCCTCTCAAACAGATCAGATTACTCAGCTCAAAAAAAAAAATTGTTCATGCACAAATAAGAATTTATCAGGCCTGTCAAACAAATCAGATTGAGTCGGATTTGAGTTCAAGCGTTGTCATATATAAAAAGGTCATAACTCATATGACCCAAACATAACCAATTTAGTTAATTGGTCGAAAATCACAACCCTGGCCCAAGCTATAATTAGTGATTGTTTTAAGGTTATAATTAGCCCATTAATTTAATTAATTACTTTACGATCGTAAGTGATTGTTTTAAGGTTATAAGTAATCACTCTAAAACCATAAAAAGTAATTATTTTAAAATTTTAAGTAATCACTTTAATGTCATAAGTGAGCACTTTAAGATAAAAAAAATATATTGGACCAGTCCAATAAAAATGATCTCACTGTGAGAACGTCTCATTTAAGAATTAGTGATGTATTAATTGTCTCAAAACTATAGTGAAAGTTTTAGAGTTTTTCTTCTCACAAAAGCATCTTAAATTACACTATTAGTACTTCTCTATGAAATAATGTAACTATGTAAGGGACTTGTGTGATTTCTACTCATTCATTATTATACTATGTTTATTTAATCATACCTTTTAACATGTATATGATGAAATTCCCCTTTTTTATTATATGGCCGGGGTTTATTTAAAAAAAATCACTAGTGTACGATTACAGATTAAAAGATAGTGCCAATAATAATGGTGGAGAATTATTATTTTTTCGTTTAGTTTTGAAGACGTGGTGTCAAATTGCACACCGTGTTAATTGATCCGACAAGCTTGGAATAAGTGGTGATAACTTATTGTTTTAACATCTATACTTGCAGCTTGCTCATGAAAATTAATAAATATAAATCCACAGTATTATATTTAAGAAAAAAATATAAATTTAATTCTCACATATATACTCCTTTCCTTAAAAAAATGAAAACAACAGCAAAAAAACAAATTTTCTCACTGAAGCATCTTAAATAATGTAAGATTACTCTACTTATATAGTCCCAGTAAAAGCTAATCCGACATGCTAATAGTCTTTCCTACCTGATTTGTTTATTTAATGAGTTATGTATGGATAAAAATTTTAAACTTAAAATAAACATGTATGTATATTTTTTTATCAAATGTTTAGTTATTTAATTGCCACCAAATATGTACACATTTTAAGTTTATATGCACACATATTTTTAGTTTTGATCGCTTATATATATATATATATATATATATATATATATATATATATGAGGAATCCAATGAGAAGGGTTTGAAAATGAGAAGGGTAAGAAGATATTTACACCCTTTAATTTCACTAAAATGAAAAAAAATTATGGTCACGATTCCAAAAACACATAATTGTAAAAGTAATCATATTACATAGAAAGGTAACTATGAAATAATTTAAAAAAAATTTTTAATTTATAACATAGTATTTTTTTTGTATATATTAACAAAACAAAATCAAACAAAAATCTTTCTTACCCTTCTCATTTTAAAATCCTTCTTATTTGATCCTATCTCTCACTCTATAATATATATATATATATATATATATATATATATATATATATATATATATATATATATATATATATATATATATATATATTACTAATTTTATTTAAAAAATACCACTAGGTTAAGATTATAATGAGTGCAAAGTGTAAAACAATAATAGAGGACAAATATATGAATAAATAAGATGGAGAAGGGGTGAAAATGTGAAGATAGTAGAAATTGATGGGATGAATTTAGAATAATGGGGGTTGACCCAATATGAACGCCAACTAATTGGACTAATCGTTAAATTAGAATGGCGGCTGTAGCTGTTGGTTTAAAGGCAACGAACCAATTACCAAAGGTCCAAGCTTCTAGTAATAAAAATGGAATCCAATAGAGTATTGAATGAGAAATGGTAGACTAGTGTGGGATAGGGTGTAAAGGAGTCAATACGCGTCAACTCTTGAGGAAGGTTCCGATCATAGATTATATCTTATCTATTTCATTATAAGTATTTATTAATGCTTTTTTAATGCGATTGTGATTATATATATCTTGAACATAATGAAAAATCTTAAAAATTTAAGATTGTAAAAATATTTTTCCAAAGTTTTGAAATATTTATATCTAATTTTGACATGTTGTGTGGAAGACTTCACTATCAATAATAAGTATAATAGAACAGAGGAAGTATGATTAGATGATTTAAACAACATCTCATTTGACTATAATATATATATATATATATATATATATATATATATATGTATATATATATATATATATTAGTCGCAATATATAAAATAAATTTAAATAACGAACAGTACAAAAAATACTTTTATAGGAGCTATATCAGAACAAAGGTACTTAGTATTTATGAATGGATGGATTACTGGTATGGAAAAACAGCTAATCTCTTGAGAAACCGTCTCTTTAAAAGACATATTTCAAGCCCATCTGATTAAAAATTAATATCTACTTACCGTATTTTTAATGCCTATTTACATTATCTTTAATGTCTACTTTTAATATCTTAAATGTTTATTTACATCATTCTTAATGTCTACTTATAATATTTTAAAAAATATATAATAGTCCGACCCAATTAAAAATGGTCTTTCTAAAAGACCGTTTTTCACAAGAATTTGTGATAAAATAATACCAAATTACCAATTGCCACCCAAAACCCATTTTGTGCCCATTATTGGTGACGCCTTCGTTGTCAATGTTTTTTTGTAGGCGCAATTTATGGTGTCCTACTAATCTTGTTTGTGAAGTGGGATTTATTCACTTTCGCCTGGATGAGAATTTAGATTAGTTCCGAGTCAAATAAATGATTTTGTTTTACATCTTTGCCAACTAACACTAGTTCAACCTTTTTATTTTTGGAAATTGTCACTTTTTAGAAAATATTTTGAATTCAATTCTCATATAGCCTTTTCTTTTCAGTCTTTCCTCTCTCTACTCGATAATAAAAACAATCAGATTTCAATTTAGTGTTAAACCTGATGATTTGATCGACTATATTTATTCATGCGTTTCTCTCATTTGCTCTTAAAATATTCATTTTTACAACTTTTACTCACAATTTTTTATGTTTGTCCCATTTGTACTTGTGACTATTTCTTGTAGTGAGAAGGAGTATAATTCTTTTTGAAATTAGATTTTATTGAATAATATTCTACAAGGAACCTATTCTTCAAAGAATAGATGCACAAGATCATAATAT
This sequence comes from Amaranthus tricolor, assembly GCF_026212465.1. Taxonomy (NCBI): domain Eukaryota; kingdom Viridiplantae; phylum Streptophyta; class Magnoliopsida; order Caryophyllales; family Amaranthaceae; genus Amaranthus; species Amaranthus tricolor. Next base: position 30,130,623 of record NC_080052.1, on the reverse strand, counting down.
ATGTGATTATTATGTATATAACGAAAACAACTTAGTACAATTTCTTAATCAAAGAGTGATCATGATATCCAAGTGTGTACATAAATCACATGTAACATCATTCATGCTTCTAGTCTACCCTACAATACATATTAGTTTACCTAATTTACACCTTACAATAAATAAAATTAATTAAAAGAAAGTGATTTATAAAATGAAATAAGCATAATTGAAAATGTAAAAAAATAATGCAGTTAGTGAGTCCATGATGTATTTTCTAAGGGAAAGTTAGGGCAAAGAGATCTAAGTGGTGGTTACAAAATTGTATGCATGTTGTGATACTCATAAGTCATAAGAGTTCCACTTATAGTGAGATGTGGCCAACTCAGTTGGGTATGACACCATCAAAATTGGCACATGGGATTTGGAAGTATCATTTTTAGCATCTCCATCTCGATCCATCCCCATTATTGCGTACACTTTCTTTCTATGATTGCCCCATCCACTTTTCTGCACGTTCCATGCTTTCTTTACAATTTCCCATATGTATACACACGAGTGTCTTAAATTCTGAAAAAAAAAAATAAATAGAATTTTGGTCTAAAATCACTTATTTTGAGTGTCGAGGAACTAAAACAAATACTCGAAGGTAAATGAAGAGTTCGGTTAATAACTGTCATATGTGTTTTTTATAAATGTTTGTTTGAAATATGTGAAAATTTTCAATACAAATAAAATATAGAGGAAATACAATAATTATAGTTAATGAGCTGATCTAAATGATATAGATAAATGCAATTTAATTTTTATTTTTTAATTCACTCCCACTATGCCTTCCAATTAGAGAACTTGTAGGTAGATAACGCCATTTCATATCACATTATTTATTAAAGTGTAAAAATATTTTATGGACTTATTCTATACTAAAATATTACACACCTCTTTATTTAAAGAGTATAACAACTGTTTTAAGTAGAAAGTGAGCAAATTTTTTTAAAAGGCGTGTAATATTTAAGAGTGAACTAAATCTATACAAAACTTATTTTTATCCGATTATACAATATAAATGTAATGAAAATCATAATGTTTAAAACTCATAAAAACTTAGCAAATTAATAGTTGGAATCATTTAAAAAAAAAGAAAAAATCATACTCCCTATTTATTGATTTAGGGACATTTCTTTATTGGGTTAATTAATGATTGTTCCATTTCTATTTTTGTCATTTTTTTTACCCATTTACCTTTACTACAACAACACTATAATACATAAATACCAATATCTTTTATGGAAAAAGTGAGTTTTCCACCCACTTTTAAGTAGTCCTCCACCCCACCTAATTATTAGTGCAAAAGGGAAATGTCCCTAAATCAATGAATAGGAGGGAGTACAAGTTTCAAACCCCTAAAGACATCTGCATTGTTCATTTGTGCAAAAAAACGCAGCAATACAGGTTATCAGTGAAAGTGGTTCACGCTTCGATTTCCAATCACAAACATCACATTGCAAAAAGTGCACCATCGGCATTAAGAATAGAGCAAATAGGTTGTTGGTAAAAATGGTTCAAGCTTCGAAAAATCGACAAACATCACACTGCAAAAAATACAATCGGCATTAAGAATGTAGCAAACAGGTGTCGGTATAAATGGTTGAACCTTTGATTTCCAATCGACAAACATCACACTGCAAAAAGTGCACCATCAGCACTCCTAGAGACAACGCTTTGCTTCTTCGGTCACAAAGGGCACTGATGAAGCTAAGAGCCACTTTATTCATATACACGAGTCGACATGCTTGAAAATATTAGTACATTATACATACATAGCAGAAATTTACTGCTGCAACGTTTTTACGATTGGAATCATATTCCCAATTACCAAACACAATAGAAGTCGATGAATATAATTCATAATATGCTGTTGATTGCAACTCAAGAATGAGTTATGCTACAAGTGGCCTCCAACAAGCTATTCAAATAGGGGTCGTCTTTGTACTTTGAGTAGATAGGACGCTCGAGTGCCTGTTCAGCTATTTTTCGGTCATCATAAATCTTTGATATAAGGCTTTCCAGAGAAGGAAAATTGGCCTATAATCATGTTCGAAAAGGTTATAAATAATCCTGGCTAATTGATAAGGATGGAAAGTGGATGATGAAATCGTAATATTTTACCTCTGGTCGTATATAACCAACAACAAGAAGGCGCAATTCTTCCCCGTAAAAATCATCCTTGAATTCGTGAAGCAACCAAGGTTCCTTCGAAAATCAAAAGGGTCTCGGATATTAATGCTACACTCACGACTCATTATACAAAAAAAAAAAAAAAAACAAATAGGTTTGAACAGTGGATCGATATTTCATTTTGCACTCACAATAGTTTTCTCTGGATTGTTGAAGTATGGGTTCCAGCCGATGCTCATAACCATCTTGTAAACTCCTCTTTTAGAAACAGCAGCCCAACCAAAGTATACACCAGATGGATGTTCCGATAGAAGATTTGAGTAGCCCTCTAAGGATAAATTAGCTACAAAACATTGGAGATATGATCAGAACATACGATATAAGGTTCTTATGCGATATCAGGTTATGAATTATAATGCATCTTTACAAATTGAACAAGCTCTTTTGATTGAACTTAGGATTGCAGTCACTTGTAGACAGATTCTGAAGGCCTCTAAGAACAACATGAAGCAGACAAAAACAAATCCACCAACATATGGCCTCTAAGATGCTAAAGACGTATGATAAAACACGTAAAAATGTTGATCATGTTTAGGGTGTTCAATGGGCTGGGCCCCATTTTGAGCCCTAATCCGGCTTGCTTTTAAAAGGGCTTTGTAAGGGCCGGGCCAAAAAGGGCTCTACTATAGTTAAAATGAAGCGGGCTATATTAGAGTGCAATAAGGGTCAAAAACGGGCCTTTATAAATAGCATAATTAACATTAACTTAATTAATTTATAGTAATAAAAGTAGGCCAGGTTGGGCTGGACCGCGCTTTCAAAACCCGACCAATTTAAAGCCCATAATAAGTTTAAAGGGCACTTATCCAACCCGGCTTATATTTACTTAAGTCCAGCCTGGCCCTTATCCTTCCATTGAACACCCCTAATCATGTTTTAGTATTCAGATTTTGACATAAGAAATCAACTAGCTTCAACTAAAATGACTCAATGAATGCTTGTACAATCTCAAATATGGTTCCTCAATCACAAAACTCAAATGATCGGGTTTCAGTTTCCAATTTATTCAATCTGCTCCGGCAAACTTTCTGGTTTGAAGTCAAATTCTATCCAAGCATCATCAAAGGAAAGTTGTGGACTCAGCAAACAAATACGCAAATGTCAACTGTCAAGCTCAAACATGGTAGTCGACTAGATGTCAAAGAGATTAATATCATAGCAGCAAGAATACTAGCAAAGAAATAAGACACACCTGTGGGGATGCCAAGTACCTTTGAGCCACGGCCAAATCCCTTAATGACAGGACCACCAATGTGCCAAGGCTCTACAGGAAGGGTTCCTTCAATCCCTGCATTTAGTGATGTACATATTCAGCGACATATACTGCTATTTTGGGGTTAGTACGCTGATTATTATATCATAGAATTGATTTTAAGATTTAGGTTCATTGCAGTACAATCTTCAAAAGGAGGCAAGCCCCATTGCTCTGGATAAAGATCCAATAGAGAATTTATGACTTCGTCTGCCATCGTGTAGAGATGCGATTGTTTCGGAATTGATGGCACAGCAACCACCTCCATTCCAGCAGCCTTGCCAGCAGTAACACCGGGTCTAAATCAGCCAGACAATTAAACTTGTGACATTCTATTCCAAATACAATATATGAAATAAAGCGTGAAATATAGAGCTAACCATGAAAAATTAACCATAAGTAAGCACGGTATTCCGCATTATTATTTTTTGTAGCACACTTACATAGAATCTTCAATGACTAGGCATTTGGAAGGTTGAACATTAAGTTGTTTGGCTGCTTCGAGAAATCTGCCAATTGAAAATATAACACCTAGATGAGGCACAATTACTGTTCAATTCCTCTTCTATTTCATGGAACATTGTTCCTCGAACAAATGCTACATTGATGGTCATGCTTGTCCAACTTCAATCATCTCATTTTCTTCATAAATTTCATTCCAATGGATTACCATTGGCAGATATGGTATTAGGTGGTAATGAAAATTTGTAAACAAAAGAACCTTTTTGTGATCAAAGTTTCATTACCATGGGAATGACATGAGACTTTTGATGAAGGTTTACACTATAAATCATTCTCATTACCACTATTTAGTACTACTAACCAAACGGGCCGTCACAGTTATCATGCAAAAGGAAGAGAGGATAGATACAAAGGTACTATATTCAAAAAACAAGCTTGTAAGTATACTCTTACTCACATATCAGGAGAAGGCTTCCCGGCTTTTACTTCATCTCCACCAATTATGACATTAAATGATTCCTTCCATCCTGCAAATGGAAAAATGAGTATAAGTGTATAATGCTGAATAGAGAAATATACCCAGATTCAAAGAGTCCTCAAACTCTTACGATGAATTTTCATTGTCTTAGACAACAATGTCATCGATAAAAAAATGTTAAAAACATATATACATACCATGACTGGATATTTTTTCCTCTATGTTAGATCTAGAAGAGTTAGAAGCCAAGGCGATTGGTATTCCATGTGCGCACAAATGATTAATCAACCGGTTAGCTCCAGGAAGAGCTTTGATATTGCTCCAGCTACAGACAAAATGGAAATGACATGTTCAAGAGACTACAAATACCCAACAACAAGATGAAACATGCCAACCTACAAGTACTCAGCAAGAGATAAACTTATATAAGGATCACATATTTCATTATAGTTCACCAAGACTATTCAAGTGGGAACTGTGCTGCCTCAACTCCATGAACAACGATCACAAAAAGAAGTATTCATTCAGGTCATCGGGTTGATTTCGAATTAGGTTTTTCGGTTCTGTTTAAAATCGGGTTTTGTGTCCATATTGTTTTTTGCATACTTGTAAATCATTTTTAAAGTCAGGTCAAATCGGGTTCGGTTATAAGGTCGGATAAATTTTGGGTTATCAGGTCTGTTTTAAACACCTCTAATAACAAAGAAATGATTAAACATTTATGTACACATCATCGAACAATACCATATCATTTTCCCAAATGAAAGCTAAGCCCAAAACATAAGAGACTACCACCCAACATAATTAGACCATATCATGACCAAGATAGTTGCAACAACATTCCATTACGAGCATCATTAAGTAGCTCCCACCTAGGCTAGATTAAGGGGTCACATCTACACAACCTTACCCTTTTAATAACAAAAAGGTTTGACTTAAAATATACTCGATAACTTCACATAAATAAGTGTAAATGACCAGAATGATTAAATTAAAAAATTAAAAAGAGACTACTTATAGAGGAGAATAATTCGACATAAGAAAATGAAGCAAAAATATAAATATGAAACAATCATCTGAATATGTCCACTAACCGAAGTGAGTGAAATAATCACTAATACATAGAAGAAAAACTAAAGTCAAGACTAAAATGAGAGGAATGATCACTTAATATTTTCTAATGAACATTGAGCAAAGAGCAAGATAATACAAGTACAGTAATGCAAAAGTTTTGAATAGTAATTCTTGTAGAAGCATCATTTCCGACCAGAGATATGAGATTGTAAAAAGAGAATTACTGATCAGAGAACATTGGGGTGAATTCTTTAACAAATTCCTCTGTGGTGCAAGGTAGTTCATAAGCTTCAACAACAGCAGCAGATGCTTCCAAAGGGGTCCTTCCAGCTATCTTAAGTGCCTCTCTTCCATCCCACTGCTTTCCATATTTAACCAAGTAGCTCCTCAAAACATTGGTTACTACTCCATCTGTCCTAAAATTAAAACTAAATCAACATTAAGTACTAAACAGCATTCATTATTCAGGATTATTTGAAAAGCTAAAGAAGCACATAGATGCATCTCAAATGCAAGGACGAACACCTCAAAACAGGAAATGAACTCAAATAAGCAAGGAATATGTAAACATTGATCAAATGTGCCCATCCATTAAAGAGAGTAAGCACCTATAGATTCAATAAACTATCATTCACTAAGTGAATACTTAAGCCCTGAAAATAATTTCAGTCATGTACAGTGGATCGCAAACAACAAATATAGGTAGCTTTCAGAACAGATTGCTTCCCAGTCACCATCAACTAATCAAAACTTAAAACATGAGAAACGTATTTTCACCGCAAATCAGACACCGCTTCGTCAATATCTTTTCCATATAGCTGCCATGTGTAGACAAACCTCTAATACTAGAATAGCAACAGTAAGCAATTAACTATCAAAGGTTTTCCCTCACTACCTAACACACGGACTCTCATCTCTCTCTCCTCATATTCCACTCTACACTAGCATAACTACAAAAGCAATCCACAAAGAACATGAAATGAGAACGATAATACAAAAAGTTAAGATTCAATTTTCAAAAGCTCAACACAACAGGCCAGTGTAGCATGATTCGCCGATTAATTCGCTTTTTGAATTCGCAATTCGCTCAAAATGACTCTAAAATAGTCCAAAAACAACCATAATTTGCTCTTTTTGATTCATGATTTGCTAGGAGATTAATTTGCTCTTTTTGATTCATGATTTGCTAGGAGATTAGTGAATCACGTGACAATGCAATAGACCTTTCTAAAGTAGATTATGTTACAAAAATGTATATTGACCTCTTTATGTTGAGGGAAATAATGCCTTAAAACAGATGGGTAATTACTAACTATGTCATAGATAGAAACACAATGGAAATTTATGCTTCCTTAACATTTCCATGCCAACTACAGTCACATTTTCAAGAGTGCAAATACACAAATCCCAATCAGAAAAACTTTATAAGCATTCAACAAGACCACCCATCAAAGTTTCTTTTACCTGTATTAAGAAGAGTGCCGTCTAAATCAAGGATGACAGAAGAAACCAATTTCCTAACAGGTTTCGCCGTTGACATCTTCCCAATCATATGACGCTCTTAAACCTTTCTACTTTATATCTACACAAACAAGCATTGAATTACAAAAGTGATTAAAGAAATTAAATCATTACTCAATTATTTCAAAACATCACATTACCCGCCAAATACATATGGTATGGCAACACAATTTCCAATACATAAATTTGCAAACAAAAACTGAAAATATCAAAAGTTCATCAGAAAAATAACCCAACTTTTCCATTTAATATCAGTAATTACTAATATAATCAAATATAACACAATTTCAATTTAAATCATTACTTAATTATTTCAAAGAAACCACATTAACCACCAAGTACATATGCATAATGGCAACACAATTTCAAACACAACACCTAGCAAAAGATAGCAGAAAATCTGAAAAGTTCAGTCGATAAAGAACAAAACTTTTCAATTAAATATCAGCAATTACACTAAAATTAAGCAGAATTTAAGTTCAAATTAGCTAAGTGTTAGCATGACCCACTTCGAGGATTCATAAATTCCTAGCAATTATAGATGAAAAGTCCATACAACAATACTAAAATCAAGTATTACTGGGCTAAATTGAGGAACTTCAAAAGGGATGCTAATTCTTTAATCATTAATGGTTAATCAATCAATAATTCAACATAGTTTTAGTGGGCATTAAGATTAGCAGAAAATGAAATAGAAAAGATTACTGTTAATGGTAAAATTAAAGAAAGGGATTATCGGAAACAACAAACATGTAAATTTGGTCAAAAAAAAAATTAAAAATCAAGATGATTAATGATACCGTAAGTTTGTGGTTGTTGAAAGTTTGAGAATTGAGAAGCCTGCAAATTGTAGATAGGGGATATGGAAAATGATCATTTATTGTTTTCAAAACTAATTTTAAAGAGTTAAACTTTAGTTAAAAAACCCTAAACTAAACTAAAATCGGTTTGAGTGTGCATCTCAAAATTGCAGTATTTCTTTTGATTTGCGTTTTGCAATTCGTGATATTGGTTTTAAAATCGAATTCAATTGCAAATTGTATTTTATGATAACAAAATAATTAACATATTAATGGCTCTACTTATTTTTTTTTCTCCAGTAAAGTTCTTTCACCTTAGAAAGGAGATATTTAATTTAGATTTTTTAGATATATATTGAAAACAAAATATATTAATATCGGATTTTGTTATATTTTTCTTAATGCATTGTTTTATAAATTATAATTATTTTTATGACGTAGAGTCAAGTGAATTGAGACTTTAAATTTATTTTAAAATATATATAAAAAGTAAAGTGGACAAATAAAATATAAAAGAAAAAAAACTTTTTTGTTGGACTGTTCTTATGCTATAGATTAGCATAATTATTAAGAAAATAATAAAAATATTTTTTTACCACAAGAAAATAATAGAGACATCAAAAATGTGTGAATAGTGTTAAAAGGAAATAAAATACACAATATCTGAAAACATAACATCGTTAAAAAATATTGTAAAAGTAAAAGTGATGAACTGAAATCAAAATTTGATGTTTTCATGAAACATGGAAAAGAAAATTTTAAATGCCCCTCTTGGGTGCAATGTGGGAGCAAATAACATAAAAATGTTACTTTCGAGTCAGATTAAAAATTAACAAGTTTACTGTTTATTGGCACTTTAAAACTAATTGGGAAAGATATCAAAAGCGCATGAAATTATTAACCAATCACGTCTTGCTGGAATGTAGGGTCACTTCAATAACTTGAAATATCATTAAGTCTTCTGTCAAAAATGAAAGTGGGTCGAACTGACACGCTTGTCCGCCCTAGATAGCCAAATAGAAGCACGACAAGACTACCTTAGAGGAATTTAGTTTTTTTTATTCAATTTCTATTGGTATATATGAAATAGTAAATAAAAAAAAGGTTAAAAAACCTTTTAGAGTAAGCTACCTAAACAATCAAAATCATGAATTGGGGCATAAAATTGAACTATACAATTAACCAATATACGTGTTACTCCTCCCTTTCTGTCGTATATGAAAAGGTTAATAAAAATATATATATTATATTTATTAATAAAGTAAATATATTTACTATAAATAAGTAGAAAAAAAATTTACACAGAATCTTAAAATTTTCAAACGACTCTGATCCCATTCGATAAATCTGTACAAAGTGCAATATTTCAAAGTAAAAGACAATTTTACCCTACCCGTATTTGTTTTGTAATTCACATGAGAAAAGCACACATAACATCACATGCTCTCTTAGTTAGTGCTTTTCTTAGTTTTGAGGCTACTTAGTTAGTCCTTTTACATTATGAGAAGAAAACATAATAAAAAGGTTATCGGTTTAAATTTCATTCATTCCTCATTTAAATATATAATTTTATGTGTGCAAAGAATATGTATAATTTCTCGTATGAAAGAACATGATAAAATATATTTAACATATCCTGAAATATTTCAAGCATTAATTAAGTTTTAATTGAGTTGATTATAATAACTTTACTGAAATATTACGCTAATTTTTTTTCCATTATTTTTAAAATTTGCTACTAAACATACACTTTAAGTGGTAGAACAAATACAAAGTAGAAGTGTAAAGATTCAAATATCTGTTGCAAAGATGAAAGCAAAAATCTTAAACTACTAGGCTAATTTATAACTCTCAAAACTATAAATAATTTTTCTAACTGAAGCACTTAATTCATAAGTTTTCCTATTTTATCTTGTGTAATAATCCACACTAAAGTTTCCGTAAAATGTAAAATATTTTATGTTATTTGACAATTTTTCTGCCTCTCCCTTTCCTAATTAATTTAATATTCTTTCTCTTCTTCCTTAATTTATAAATCTCTCATCTCAAAATTTTTTTTTTATAAATCTCTAAACAAAAATTTGGTTTTGAATGCTTAAATAAGAAGAGAAAGAAAATGAGTTAACTTATGCATCAAATGCGTAAGTCATGTAAAGGGAAAGTTTTGAGTATGTTTAATATGTTCAGTCACATAGGGCTCAAAAAATTTAGGAGACTCAATATTAAATTTTCGTAGTATATATTAAGTATTTAACGATACAAAGTTATTAGAAAAATATCATAATTTTTGAAATTGCGAGCCTTTAAAGAATTTATCAATTTTTACTCCACCATTGCTAAAATAAAAATTTTAATCAAAAGATTACACTTGTCACTTAATTAAAATCAGATTTTTCGTTGGATTTAAGTTATTATAAGATTGATTATTAGCCATGTTACTTTAATTAATATATTTGTGAATATATTAATTATTGTGATTTTAATACCACGAGAATCATGGCGTAAGATTTTTATATTAGATTTCATTATATGCATGCTTCTGTTGATCAATGATGCATATGATTTCCTTGATTTGCTCCTCAAATTCGCTGGTATGAATAATTAGTACGTAAAGTCTTTTTATCTCTGTAAAGGAAAGTTGTAACCTCCGAGAATAAATAGGTAATGGATCCTACTTAATAGCGATCTTAATTGTTATTGAATCCAGTTTTATTTCTGTTGGAATTAATACCATCCTTATAAAATTAAATTTCACCCACTACGAGCATGATGAGTCTTGTCCATAAAAAGTTTTTATCTAAATTGGCGAGATATATGATGAATCATGCTTAATTATAAGCAGTTTAATTCATTAGAAAATTCATACAAAATCTATTCATTTAAGTACTCTAAACTTGGTTAAAAAAAAAAAAGCAAAAACATTGATACATTTGTGTTAAATAATAACGAGAGTAAATGTTCAAACTCTTGACCTTTTAGTTATGAAGATGTTAATATTAGTGCAAGTGTTAATTCTCCTGATTCGAAAGATGATTTTGATTATCTTATAACCCACTCTATAGCTTGTACATGGGAGGAAGAAGTTTGCGTGCATGAAAGTATAAAAGGTAGCGGTTTGTATCACTACATGAGGTGATCAATGAGGTGCATAAGGAGTGTTTGAACATGGCAGAACTACCTTGAACAAGGAAAGAAGATGCATATTGGGTATGCCTTGAACGAGGCATACAACAAACAACATTCCATTCAATTCCATTATGGTAATACAATGCCATTTAGTGGTTCTTGCCTAGTGTAGGGTTTGGAGGGTCTGATATGTGCAATCTTACCTTGTAAGTAAAAATAAAAAGGTTGTTTTCAAGTGACCATAAGTAGACGGTAACAAATGCCATATCTAATTTTACATAAATAAGAAACACACATCATTTGATGAGTTGTTTTACTAAAATTTAAAAGTTGAAACGAAAAAAACCCTACATATCCGAATCAAAATAAGAGACACTAACACAAAATCAACCATGATTGATATACAATTTTTAAAGGTGTTATCATGAATATAATTAATCAAAAATTTTTAAATGAGAAAATTTATGGTAAGACCACATTTGTTAGATTAACCCATGTATATTTAGTATGTTAAAGTGATTACTTACAATTTAAAAGTGATCAATTAAATATAGACTAATTACATAGGCTTATCATATAGTGAGATGGTCTGATACAAAACCAACTATATTATAATTGGAAAAAAAAAAGTTTAGACTCCTCTCGTCTTAATTACAATGTTTCTCCCTAGGTCACATTCTAAATTCATTAAAGGAAATCATTAAAATAATATATCTAATTTAATTATTTAATTGAAGGAAAGGATATGAAGATGAAGCTTCACAAAAAGAGATCACATGGGCACTTCCAACAATTTAGGAGGCATTATGTACCAAGCACATGATGGAGTCTAGTGTTAGCACTATATATGGAGTGGAGAGTCGAGGTTCAATGGCATCCACACACAAAATAACCTACTACTTCTACTACTAGAGAGAATAATAATTAGCAAGTAAGTTTATCAAAAAAAAAAAAAATGTTGAAGATGAAAAAGGGTGTTAGTTTGATTTTCTTACTTGCTCTCATCTTTGTAGTGTTTGCTTCCCAACCTCAAATTGCCTCGGCAGGTATATTTGACTCGGTACTTGGGTGCAAAAATGAGAGGGAGTCTTGTAATTTTGCACCTGGTAATTGGTGTTGTGGAACTTTAAAATGTGATCATGCGGCTACTTGGAAGTGCTACAATTGGTAATTCACCAATTATTACACCTCCCATAAATATGTTTGATTCATCAAAGAACGAATGAAATTGTTATGTTGATGTTATTACGTGTTGTATTGTTTTGTTGTTGTATTGACTTATGATGGGAATAATAATGTAATCCTATTCCTAATTTACTTTTAAGAAGTAATTGATTTCGGAATAGGAATTATTTGTTGCTTGTTGCTTTGCTATGTACTTGTATCAGAAATTCTAATATATTATTGTGCTTTATTATAAATATTGTGTTGCTATCTTTCATATTTTTGTTTAATACCGTGTTAAATTTTACTAAATGTTAATTTTTAAATAAATTTAATTAATATATATACTAGAAAAATTATCATTTTGATTGTCAATAGATTGCTAAAACAACGAATTTATAAGCACTGGTGGATTAAATGTAGTGCATGGAAGGGTCATGGTCCTACCAAATTTTAAAAAAAAAATTGATATTAAGGAAAAATTATCAGAAATAATGCAACTTTTTGGTTATGTTCCTATAATAATATTAATTTCTGACTAACCATGAATAATACTAACTTAGAGGGTGTTTTTCTAGAATATAACTAACATGCTAAAAATCAAGTCATAAGAGATTTATATGACAAAAAATTGATAAATTAGTTATTAAACTAAAGTTGGTATTATTCTAGGAAAAAACCTCCTAAATTGATATTATTCACCGTTATTTTTCTATTTTTAAGGGGGAAAACTACTAACATAGTGTAGTTAAGTTAGCATAGCTGAGAAATTTATAAATGATAGCTCTCTTTTAATGAGTATTCATTTTGTTGTAACAATAGCTAGGTGCCTTGGTCAACAAACGAAAACGATTATCATTTTTATTTGAACTTAAGTGAACCTATTTGCAATAAGTTTTCATAACCATGCAAATATTAAGTTGTATTATTAAATCGTTCAAAACTAAGTGTTTTGGATTTAATCATTTTAGACGCAAATCCGTGGGATTATAAATCTGAATTTGAATCTAAATTTCATATTTTTAGACCCTTTGAATGTAAATTTGAATTTTATATTTTTAGATATTTGGATTTGAATCGAAATTTGATTCTAGGCTAAGAAAATGAATGTGAAACTGGATATCTAATTGGATTTCATCCAAATTTGACCTTTCTTGAGTGATGGCTGCCTTTTTTCCTATCTTATGCTTAATCTCTTTTTTTTGTCAAGATCCATGAATGTGTTATTTATAATTGTAACAAAGTTCAGTTCTATTGGACCACCGGTGACTATGAATGGATGTTGTAAACTGATCCGACATACTAACATAAGTCTTTTAAGTGCAATTTAGCCTCATTTATGCGCACCCAAGAAAACATTCCAGGAGGAAGCTCATCCTAAGATTACTTCCCATTAAGCACGCTTCACTACAAAGTTCTTAGTAAATAGGCTCTCTTGAAAAGAAGATGCATCTTATTGATATTGGTAGTCTATCAATTCTTTTAAAAGCTCAACACATGGTATCATAAGACGTGCATGTAATTACTAAATTCTAAACATTTCCTCTATACTTATATGAGTATAATTATTTTTCTAGTGTATAGACGTTTACACTATGTTTGAATGAAGGGAAGGGAGGGGAGCAAAGAAAGGAGAAGAGAGATTGACGTGTTCCTTTCATGTCTTTTTAATGTCTAAATTGTATCGTTTAGAATGTGAATGAGTCCTTCCATTTGATTTCCTCCCCTTGTTTTTCCTCCTTTTTCTTTCCCTCAATTTTCTCCAATACAACATAGTATTTTGTTATATGAAGTAGATAATCAAAAGTTGTTTCAATTTGAAGTGGCACTAGCTAGAAGATAATGTGACAATAAAATTAAACACAATAAATCAACAATACATCATATCATATTAAAATTTCCAACACAAGTTACATTGAAAAGCAACAAGAAACAAATATTAAGTCCTCCTCCTACTTTGTTGACAAAACTCTTAGCATCTTATCGAACTCCTTTGAAAAATTTAAACCAACACAATACAAGTAGTTCGAAAGAAAATCAACTACAAAAATAAAGGTGAGAGCCCTTTTCAATTTGTCAAACAGTCTAGCGGCACATTTAGGAAAAGTATGCACATTAATACAATTTAGCACATATGGTTCATGGTCAAAGAGACTATAACAGGAGAGTTTGTCAATACACAATTATCAGGAATTAAAGCGGTATTAACAAACTCTATAGTACTCTTATGAATTAAAGATGGTGATGCAACCATAAGTCACTTTTCTTCCTCAGCCAAAAACAATTCGAGACATGAAGAAGTCTCGAGATGAAGAAACTCAATATCAAAAGAATTAACCACTGCTGATGTTTCTTCATCATAGACTCCGTTACCCTCAAACATTATCTCAAGTACATCTACTTCACGTTCCCAAATAGACTTGGAATAACACTCCTCATTAACAAAGTTGGGATGGTCAATGGTGGACTCACGTTCAATGGGTGGTGAATGAATGAAGGGAGATGGGGAGGCACAATCATAAGAAGTAATATCATAAGACTCAATAGCATTAGACACTAACCTTACTTCCTCATCATCAATAAACATGTTATTAATTGCAAAATCTTCACCAAGTGACTCCTCTACCTCCTCACCATTATGACTCTTATAAGATGAATTAGGAGCTTTATTGCTACTGACATTTAAATGCATAATTTCAACCTCTTGCTCAAAGGCTTGAGCACAAAGACTCAAAAATTCCTTTGGCAAGGTTTCAACATAAGAATCATTAGCACAAGTCATTTCCAAAGATTCATACACCATTATAGAAGGAACAATAAATGAGTTATCACAAGATAAATCAATGGGCAAGTCAGAGTTATAAAGGCTATCACCTTGTTCCATTGGAAAGTGTAACTCACCCACATTATCCTTTGAAGAAGGGGAATTATCAAGCTCAATTGTTGCACCACTGGTTTTCTCATTGTCCATTACCATCTGATCGATAATTGCTTGATTACGAGCAAGACTAGTTGATTGCTCAGCCAATTGTTCGTTCCATGTCAAGGATCTGATCGATAATTGATAATTGTCTAGAAAAAGATTTTTGACGTTCATCCTGCAAACACTGAGCAAACATATTGCAAAAAAAATCCCAACAATGACCGTCATCCATGTCAAGTATCTGACTATTGCCCATATTGTTTGCTAGACTCTAAGACTCGGGGTTTAACCCCTCCTATATCACATGGCCTAAATCCTCATAGTAAAAGGTGTAACCACAAGAGGCCCAGTATTCCACATAATCTTGAAATCTAGAGAAATACGCGTGGAATTGCTCACCTTCATATTGCGAAAAAGAGAATCTAGCCATGGATAAAGATGCAAAACATAATTAAAAAAAAATTATTTAGGCACAACAAGAAAGCAATATATGCAATAAAAATTAACAAATTAATTATCTGTAGCTTCCCCGGCAACGACGCCAAAAACTTGATGTGCAAATTTTAATTAACCGCAAACGCACGATGTAGATGCGGGTCGAACACAAGGAAGTTAAGACAAGAAACTTGCTAACTTCTACTAATTCTATTGCTTAGAGAGAAAAATATGTGGTTGGTTGTTTTCTAACAAAGTACAAATGCGATAAGAAATATGGATTAAACTATATGATGAAGAGATCTAGGGTGTCGGGGATCCCCTAAAGTCTTGTATATATGATCAAATTCTCATTAGTGCCTATGAAATGTCGGATTAATTACGTGGTTAAACATGATCTTATCAATCTCAAACTCTCACTCTGTTGATTAACTATTAGATTTAGACCCTACTAATTCGATTCTTACACGCTAGTTTTATTGAACGAATTAATAAGAATTTAACTAAAAGTTACCCTTGTAGAAAGTGTTAGAGATGGGGAATGACAACAAGGGGGGGGGGGGGGGGGGGGGGGGGGGCGGGGCGTGAATTGTTGTTTTTTGTAAGTTTAAGCGTTTTTGCCCTGTTTTTGCGGAATTAGATTGAAGGATTAAAACTTAAACTTAATGCGAAAAAGTAAAAGAGACAGCACAATTTTACGTGGAAACCTTCTAGGCCTAAATAGAAGGAAAAACTACGACCCTTCGGGATTTCAAAACTCTCCAATGTGTTTAGGCAATTTATTACAATTACATAAAATAAACTCAACTTGCTTCACTCGAAGCTTCTCTCTTCTCTAGCTTCTCTCTTCTCTAGCTTTACTCAAAGCTTTCTAATTCTCCCCTAGACTTACCCAAGTCTAGTTACGACAATTCTCTCAAAAACCCTTTACAAAGATAAATTTCTAAAGATAAAATTAAAGAGTTGCACAAGAAAATATCATAAATTAATTGGCAATTTTTGGAACAAAAATATTTCTTGTTTTTAATTTGATCTCTCACGTAGGGATACTTGCTCTCAACAAATCTCACACGCATGCTTTTTCAAGAATAAATAAGTCCTCTATTTATAGGAATTTATGTGGCTAGTAAAAAGAGAATAACTACCCATTCATCCTTAAACCTAAGATTAGGGAGAATTAAGTGATTCTTCGATCTAAAGAATAAAAGTCACGGTTAATTCCTTAATAAAAGATAAATAGATGAAAGCTTGATTTACAAGTAAAAACCCACGGTTTCTTTTTTCTAATAATAGGCAAAGTAGTTATCTCTTAATTAGATCCAAAACACAAGCCTATTTTAAAGGAGAAAAATAAGGAGAGAAATATTCCACCTAACTTATTAAATAAATAATGCAACTAATTAATTTTAACTAATACATCAACTAAAAAATCATAAAATAGAATTTAACAGAAATTCCAGCTGACGTAACTTCTTCAGACTCCAGTCTGGGAACAATGCTTTGTCTCCATTTTCCAGTAACGTCAGATCATCAAACTTGAGAACAGTAGACCTCCTGTCTACATTTGACATCCTAAGCGATATACTTTATCTAACTTCATTGGATTCTTTTGACTAGTACACGTTCATAGACTAAGTCATAGGCACTATCAATAATCCTTAACACGACCGGATATCGACCTGCATACAATCTCTAAAATACATTTGTTTGTATAAAGTGTAGTCATCATCAAAACCTAAGAGAGCCAACAACCCTAAAGCTAAGTTGATCCTAATCTCACACGCTAGTTCTATTGACTAATCCAACAAAGCATATTTAATTTAGGGTTATTGGCACAATTCAACCACTTTAATCCTTGTTTCATAGACACTTTTGGTAATCAAATCATACTTGACTTATAGGTTTAAATCCTAACCTTAGAAAATGGATTTACTCACTAATTATGGTAAAAGCAATAAACACAAACCCTAGGATGATACTAAACATGGATGAATATGATAATAATGAAAAATTCAAGAGAAGCAATAATTGAATACCAAAGAACACAACAATTAATTCAAAGAACAATAAATGAAGAACAAACTAGTTTTTATTAAAGGATGATTAATAACAATAATTAAAGTTCACTAAAGGAAGATTAAAACTAATATAAGGAATTAAAGACAAAGAAAACTAAATACTAAGAAAACATACAATGCTTAAAGAAAGATTAATGGTAGACTTAATGAAAAACTAAATTAAAAGATGAAATTAAGAGTAAACTAATGGAAAATGAGTAAAATAAGTCTAGAGGAAGGAAGAAGGAGAGGGGAAGAAGAAGCCCTAATCAGTTTTTTAGGACCTATTTATACTAATGAGGACTTAACCCTAAAAGCTAATTCAAAGATTAAAGGGATGAAAATCCCGTGCAGCAAAACAGACGCTCAAAGCTAAGTCGGCTGCACCAAAAACAACATGAAAGCCGAGTCGGCGTTTTGTGCTGGAAAATTGCAGCAACTTCAAACGGTTGCCATTTCTTGCTCGGTTGTCGGAGTTGGACATATAATATATCGTTGGAAAGCTCTTGAAGTCTAGTTTCCAATACCTTAAACCTTGAGTTAATATGATCTTCCTATAAAAATTTATAACCAAAAGAGTAGACATATATCAAATTTCACCGCAAAACTTTTGCATTATAAACACTCTTCTACCCTTTTGCTCATTTTCTTTGTAGAACATCTTCAACCGAGCTAAATTTCCCTTAGTAAACTCCGTCATCATTAAAACCATAAGAATTATGCTTAAAACAATCAAAACCACTCAAAATCAACATGAATAACCAAAATGAGTAATATAGCATAAATCTTCAAAATAAGCACGAAATTACTAGCAACGACCATCATTAAGGAGTATAAAATGATATAAATAAATGCAAATAATTGCACTTATCAAGAAGATAATGTGACAATAGAATTAAACTCAATAATTCAACAATACATCATATCATATTAAAATTTCCAACACAAGTTACATAGCAAAGCAACAAGAAACAAACATTAAGTCCTCCTACTCCTAACATACTTTGTAAAGTAAACTAGAAATAGGATAACATTATTATTCCCTTAACAGTTTAAAACATCACAATAACATAGAAAACAACCACAACTGGAGCAGTGCTACTACTTATTTAGTTTAGCAAATGAACTTTGTTATTGGGGTGTAATGATTGGTGAATTACCAATTGTAGCACTTCCAAGTAGCCGCATGATCACATTTTAAAGTTCCACAACACCAATTACCAGGTGCAAAATTACAAGACTCCCTCTCATTTTTGCACCCAAGTACCGAGTCAAATATACCTGCCGAGGCAATTTGAGGTTGGGAAGCAAACACTACAAAGATGAGAGCAAGTAAGAAAATCAAACTAACACCCTTTTTTATCTTCAACATTTTTTTTTTTTTTTTGATAATCTTACTTACTAATTAATTTCTCTAGTAGTAGAAGTAGTAGGTTATTTTGTGTGTGGATGTCATTGAAGCTCGAGTATCCTCTCTATATATAGTGCTAACACTTGGGTAGACTAGACTCCATCGATCATGTGCTTGCTTCTTGATGCCTCCTAAATTGTTGGAAGTGCTGATATGATCTCTTTTTGTGAAGCTTCATCTACATCTCCTTTCTTTCAATTAAATAATTGTTAAACAAGATTTCTTAATTTAATGCTTGATTTCCTTCATGTAGTGTTTGGGAACAAGTATTTCATTTTAAATTATGGATTTCAATTATGAAATCATAAATGAAGAATTTGAGAATGACAAGGTTTGGGTAGTCATTCTTAAATTCTCAACTTTAACTACTTTAGAAATAATGGTGGAATTTGATCCAAATCCAAATAATTTTTTGATTTGCCAAACAATAAATTTGAACCAATTTCAAATTTTCAAATGAAATCATCGCTCCCAAACATGACATCAATGAATTTAGAATGTAACTAGGGATAAACATAGTTGGAGCGGGAGGAGCGACCCTTTTAACTCCCTGATATAATGGGGTGTTGAGCAAATAGAGTTATTGTTAGTAGATAGCTGATTGAAATGACTGATTTGAACAACTGATTTTATTGATTGGTTGGACTAACTGATTTTGAACATGTGGCTATCATGAGCAAATTGTTTAAAAATAGTGCTTTTATAATAGCAAGTTGATTCAGCCAGCTAATATACCAAATTATAGCATTAGATGCCACTCAACCATCTTTTTCTATCAAAATAAATGAAAATTATTTGATAAACTATTTTACCAAACACTCTCAATATATACATGATAATAGCTTTTAAAATTATATACTAATTGGTTGTTTAGTGGCAATGTTTCGTATTTAGTCGGTGCAAAAGATTTATAATTCTTAGGTGTCAAATAATAATAGAATACAGTAAAATAGCTCATTTAATAATATGCACTTTTTATTTATGTAAAATTGAAATTTTATAAATGATATTTACTATTAAAAATCAACTTAAAACTTTCTCTTTGTTATCACTAGGTCAAAACTATTTATGATAGTATAGGGTAATGAAAAATTTAGCGGCAAAGTTAAGCTCTTTATATCCAAAAGGTCAGAGTTTAATCCTTTGCGTTCTCAAATTTTAATACAAAATTAATTTAGGTGTACGTTTTAGCCCCTCAATTTCTTCACCAAGTTTGGCCAGTGATGTAATAAATTATATTAGTTATAATTAACAGCATATATTTTAAATGAATTTATATAATGAATTGAACTGCAAATAATTAATCATAATTAATGGATTCATGAGATATATATGGCCAATTTAAGAATTAATTAAGATCGCATTTATATGAGGATTGATCATCTTAAAGCTCGGAGGTTTGAAGTTTTGTTTAGGATTCGTTTGGATCAAGAGTAAATATTTAAAAGTGTAAAAAGGTCAATTTAACGGAGAAAAGGTAATTAGATATGCAAATGAAGTAATTAAAATAATTGTGAAAAAAAGTTAAATAAGAGTGAACTAAAAAAATAAAAAATAAAAAAAGGATGATTTACCTTATTTGAAAGAAAAGAATTCCCCCATTTAATTGTGAAAGAGGTAAAATAAAAGTGAACTAAAAAAAATTAAATAAAAAAGGATGATTTACTTTATTTGGAGGAAAAGAATTTTCTCATCCTCTTCTAGGGTAAATTTATACCTAAAATGAGAAAACTAATTGTTATGTTATTTATTTTTTATTACCTTCTTACTAATTTTTTCACCTCTTTTAACAATTAAATTCCTTAAATCATTCAACTAATTAATTTTATTTTTCTACTTTAATTTTTTTATTTATTCCTTAAATATTATTTACATTTATATAATCCAAGCGGATGGAGAAAATAATACTGGGGTGATTATTCATACCACCAAATTTGAGGAACAGATCAAGGCGATTCATACGCGCCCTCTAGATTAGGGCATGATGAAATATATTAAAATATTGCTTACGTCCATGATTCTCGTGGTTCTGCGTACAATATTCAATATATAAAGAATAACAATCACAAATTTAATTTATGAAGCTAATCTGCTGTGTATTTGTTCTACCACTTCTTTTACTACATGTTGTTTCAACTATAGAGCATGCTCAAGAAAAAATAAAATTAAATCAAAAATCTTACTTGAGAAAAATGGTATTTGCTTAGATTGATAAACCTTAAAAATGAGACTTGAACCATCAAACATATGGCGAATTTGAGAAGCAGATAAATTTTCATATGAATTGACAGATAGACGAGATTCGAGCAGCCGAATTTGTGACCCTTCAATCAAGTTGGTTTCTGATATCATTTTCACTTAAAACTAAATTGGCTTTAAAATTAAATTTAGTTTTCAATAAAAAAAATTAAACTAAACTAATTTAGGAATGGAAGTGCTTATTATTATGATCAATTATCAAAAGATAAAGAAAATTACGTAACAAATATACTTATATACTTATATATTAATTTCCAACACAAATTACATAGCAAAGCACAAGTAACAAACAAGAAATGTAAAGTTTATTCCAAACCCTGTTACTTGGAAAAGTAACTAGGAATATATAAGATTATAAGAGCGCGCAACACACATAAAAGCAAAGTAAAAAAATTAGTAGCATAGCTAGAGCAATACTGCATTTTCAATCTTCATTCTTTTGACCATACACGAACATGTATTATTGGGGGCACTTCCAACTGTTTAAAAGCATTTCCAAGTATTAAAATGATCGCATTTTAAAGTTCCACAACAATGATTACCAGGGGCTAAATTACAGGCCTCGTTTCTTTTTTTACATACAGATCCAAGAAAGTTTGAAAGAAAAGCCGAGCTGGTTTGAGTTTGAAAAGCAAATACAATAAAAATAATAGCAAGTACAAGTACCAAACGATCACCCTTTTTCATCATTTTTCTTCACTAGCTACTACAAAACAAACACTTGTAATATGTTTAATAATTAACTCGCTAATTCTTTGGTAATTGAGTTATTTAGTGCGTGGATGCTATTCATCTTCGACTCTCCTCAATATATATAGCTGAAACTTGGGTAGACTTCATCATGTACGTGCATGCAGCTTCATTGTTAATGCCACAGTTTTATTGGAGTTTAATTTGACCACTTCTCATGCTTTATCATCATTGTGATATGTTATATACATGAGACAAAGAATTATGCATCATGGTGAAATAATTTACCTTTTAAGTGTCCTCTTACAAAGAATGTTATATACTGATGTCTTCTTAGTTTACCTTTTAGTGTCCTTAAACTCTTACTTTTATTGTTTCCTTTCTATTAGTTTTTTGCTTTCTTTTGTAGTGGTTCTATTTTTATTTTTATAGGCCTTTAAGTTATCTATCACGTGTAATCACGTCTCTTTATCTTCCTCGAGCCGGGGGACTCTTTTGGCCGCGCTCTCCTTTATGGATATGAGTTGCCGCCGTAATTGCTTGTCATGCTCATATCGATTTGATCTTAAATCTGTTGGGAGATTTTATTCCAACTTAATTTGTGATACGATCAAAGGATCACGAAGTGCCCAACCACTAATTAATTAGTCAAGGTCTAGCTAATGTGTTGGGTTTCCTATTATTAGAGATGACAGACAGGTAAAATTGTACGAATTTCGTATCGTATTTGCCTCTTTTAATTTGTAGTGGGTATTGATATGAATTTGTTGGGTAGTAGGTGGATATGGGTATGAAAAGTCATACCCGTTATGAGCAATGAATAGGGATGGCCTTGTGGCCCGATTGGTATAAGGCCTTAATACCCGCCTAATATCCACGCGCCCAGTCACATATCCACTCGATCCTCCCATACTCGCGCAACTCCATCTGATCATATCTACAACGTACTAATTTATGTTGATTTTGTATATTTTCATTAAGACTATTTTGACAAAAAAGTAAGGATATTAGTTTTATTTATTACATTATATATTTCAAATAAAATTTAGGTTGACCATTAATTTTGTAAAGAATTGCGATTTTACATATAGCGTGAATTTGGAGTGAATGTTAGACGGATATAAGGTGGGTATACCTAGTTGGTTATAGTGGGTTGGGATTGATTTGAATGCATACTCAGGGGAGTAGGAGTGGCTAAGAAAATTTTACCCACCATGAATGGGATGTAGCTAGGTGGTGGATATGAAAATTTTAATCAGGTAGGTACGAGTAAGAGAAGGGCATACCGCACCCACCCACCTAACTTGTGATCCCTATTGCTGATGTTATATTTTGCAGAGGTGAAGGCAATGATTGTCGTAGGCCCTTACACAACATGTAGAAGTACTCCCTCTGTTCTCGTTTGATATTCCCACAAGGAATATTATATATAACTAGAGAGAAATTTATACATAAAAGTTCATGTATTTGTAGAATGTAAAATACATCCATATAAAATCTTATTAGATCTCGATTATTAAAGTATAGAATTTTACTCCTATTATATAATTTTAAGAGTATTAAATATGTATATAAATATTGAGTTATGAGATGGGAAGACAGGAAGAATCGAAGAACTATCTAGTTATCGCACTTTCACGTATTATACTTCGGTACAACTAATTAATGAGTAACTTACTTGTTTATAAGTTTAGGACTTCAACATACATAAAAATATTTTTTTTTTTTTGAGTAGACATAAAGATTATGTTTAACCTAATAAAATAAATAAATTCATTTTGTAATATATTATTTCATATTCTGTTTTTTTTTCTCTCCCTTTTTGCGAATTTCTATCAAATATGCTGCAATTAGATTTGTCTATTACCGATCGACCAAAGATTAGTGAGACGTAGCTCAAAACTATTGACATGAGCTAGATCCAAAAACTTAAAAAAGTTGGCCCGAACCCTATCTAACCCGTTTTACAAATTTTATTTGTATTTTAATTTTGTATCATCAGTTTAAGTTAAAAACCGCTATATTTTCAATCAATTGAGGTCAATATTTCCTCTATTATGGAAGACTTAAATAATGATCTTGTTTCTTTACCATAGAAAGATGAATTATAAAATAAATAAAATATGAATGATATTTGGAAAACTTTATAATAAAAATATAATTCTTTATTTGTTGGTTTGAATCAAATCAGGTTGAACTCTATCATTTTAATGAGTCTAGTTCCATTTTTCAAATTAAATCAACTCAAAATTTAACATTGTCACTGTTCGATAAAATAGTATTTCAATTAATTTTTAAATTTTAATTCAACACTTTCGCGTTCAATTGTCTTAAATGTTGTTTGAAGGACTATATCATAAGAATAATTAATTTGACAGTAGAAAATTTTGTTTTAATATAAAATGAGCTAAATTTAATTTACTGAATTGATTTTATCTTATAGAATATTATGTTTTAATATAAAATGAGCTAGTATATAATTAATTATATGACCACTTCTCACGCTTTATCATCACTATCGTCTGTTATATAAATGATGCAATGAATTAAGTATGTATCATGGAACACTTGAAATGCCTTATTATAATTAGAATAATTATATGCACATATCGACTTGATCTTAAAATCAGTTGGGAGATTTTATTCCAACTTTATTTATGGCACGATCAAAGGACAAAGTGCTCAGCAACTAATTAAGTCATGGCCTAGCTAATGTTTTGGGCTTCCAACTTCTTATTGTTAGAGTATATAACATATCTGGAGCTCTCAACTATCAACTTAGGCTTTTGGTTGAGGCTTAAATCACCAGCTTAAACTGATGGTTAAGACTCTAAAATATGTTACATATATACTCTAACACTTATAAATGGCAGACGCGTTAAATTAACCAAATTTGTACCGTATCCGTCATATTTAGAGCGAATATAAATTTGAATTTAATGTTTGGGGGATATGAGCATGAAAACTCATACCCGCGATGAGCAGTGGGTATGAATTTTTATTCATTTGAAGAAAGATATCTTTTTATTACTTATAATGAATTTCTCAATTTTTTTAAAAATAATTTTTTGATAAAGTTTTTAAATGTCATATTAATATTTATTTAATTTAACATAGTCTTTAAATTTATCAATAAATTATGCCCATTTAAAACTTCTAATTATTTAAATTAGTATTATTTCATAAATTAAATTGTCATGTTATCAATAAATAATGTTATTTCATTTTTTATAGCTCTAATAAGCTGGCATGAAATATTTCATCTCTTCTATTATCCTGTATGATTGTAAAACTCTTAAAAACCTAAATCAATATTATTTCATTAATCAAATTTTCATGTGATCAATAAGCAACTAACAATGTTATTTATTCCATTTATCAGAGCACTAATAAGTTCACATTTAAAATTTTCCAACTCTTTTATTCTATTGTATGATATGATAGGAAAAAAATTATCAAAATAATTCCAACTATTACATAATAGCTCAAAATAAACTCCACTATTGAATAACTTAGAATATTCACAACTATTTCGGTTTCATTCTCATAATAATTCGATCCAGGTATGTTTTCAATTTAAAAATTAGGTATATTTTGAGAAGAATAATAAAATTTTTGATTATTATGTGATGGATACTACAATAGATGGTTATACTTTTAAGTTATTCAATAGTTGGATTTATTAATTTGTGTTTTTTAAATTATTTTTGATAATTTTCATGATAAAATATATAATGCTTTAAATTTTGGCCGAATTTCAACTTTGGAAATGTTACTCCAGAAACTCGCGTCCTCTCATTTTCTTTAACTTTTGATCACACCCTTTGAGAAATTAATTTTAAGTTGTTGCTTAATGCAATCTGTTAAAAACACAATACATTCACATTTAATTGATTATTCAAGTGTTTCTTAATTAATCTTTCATCCAATTACGGAATCAATCACACAAAAAGTAGGTTGCGTAATATAGTATGAGATCATAATTGGTAAATGATAGTTTAATTTTTCTAGTATGAACCTACTCACAACACTGACAGCGTGCGCAATATCCGGCCTAGTACAGACCATAGCATACATCAAACAACCAACAGCGTTGGCATAAGGGACTCTAGACATATACGCCAACTCCTCCTCAGTTTGAGGTGACATAGTCAAAGACAATTTGCAGTTATTAGATGTTGGTGTACTTATAGGCTTCGACTTTTCCATCCCAAAACGATTTAAAATCTTTTCGATGTAACTTTTCTGAGTCAAGAAAAGCTTACCTCTAGCCCGATCCCTATAGATCTCCATACCCAAAATCTTCTTAGCTGGACCCAAATCTTTCATGTCAAATTCCGAGCTAAGCAACTCTTTAAGTCTAGCAACATCCGATTTATTCTTTGTGGCAACAAGCATGTCATCAACATATAACAACAAATAAATCATGGAACCGTCATCCAACTTACTATGATACACACAGCAATCATACGAGTTCCTGTCAAAACCATGCGAAACCATAAAAGAATCAAACCTCTTGTACCACTGCCGAGGGGATTGCTTAAGTCCATACAATGACTTTAGCAATCTGCATGCATAGTGCCCTTTCCCTGGAATCTCGAATCCCTCAGGCTGCTTCATCAAAATCTCCTCCTCCAAATCGCCATGAAGGAAAGTCGTCTTAACATCCAGCTGCTCCAGCTCAAGGTCATAATGTGCTACAATTGACAATAGCACACGAATAGAAGTATGTCGAACCACCGGTGAGAATATCTCCACAAAGTCAACCCCTTCTACCTGACTGAACCCTTTTGCATCTAGTCTAGCCTTAAAACAAACTTTCTCAGATTCAGATGACCCTTCTTTCTTCTTAAAGATCCACTTATACCCTACAAGCTTTCTCCCCTCTGGTACCTTCACAAGTTCCCACACTCTGTTCTTGTAAAGAGACTGCATCTCTTCACCCATTGCAGCAAGCCATTGCGCCGACTCACTACAACTAATTGCTTGTTTATATGTGGCAGGTTCATATGACTCTACATCATCAGCTACACTCAATGCATAACCTGTCAAATTCTCAACAAAGCAATTCCTTCCTTCTATCTCTTCAATCAATCTAACAGGCTTCTTGATAACTCGTCTAGGTCTCTCAAGAATGGTGTCAGATTGACTAGATGACCCCTGATTAGACTGCTCCACCTCCTCCCCAGAGTTGGGAGAAGATTTAACAACCTCAGGTTCAGGAGTACTCGGCACTGGAACCTCAGCATCATCATCAATAAACTGCACTCGAGGTAAATCAGCAATGGAGATGCACCTCAAGCACCCCATCTGTCTGCAGTATGTTCTCCCCTTTCTTCCCCAAATCAGAAGAATCCGAGCGCTTCTTGGAATACATGGTGCTTTCATCAAAAGTGACATCCCTACTAAGAATGACCCGACCCTCCGAAGGTGAATAGATCCTAAACCCCTTCACACCATCACCGTACCCAAAAAAACACCCCGTCTTGGCTCGTGGATCCAGCTTACCCTCAATAACATGATAATAAGCAACACAACCAAAAATCTTCAAATTAGAGAAACTAGGCAACTTACCACTCCAGATCTCAAACGGGATTTTAAAGTCAATTTCCAAATGAGGACCCCTATTAATGATATAACAAGCTGTCATCACAGCTTCACTCTAATACCTCCTCCCAAGCCCTGCATTAGAAAGCATGCATCGAACTCTCTCAAGCAGTGTCTGATTAACCCGCTTTGCAACACCATTCTGCTGTGGTGTCATCCTGACGGTCTGATGCCGACCAATACCCTCATCTGCACAGAACTAATTAAACTCCTCTTTGCAAAACTCTAGCCCATTTTCTGTTCGTAGCTTCTTGATCTTCCTATCTTGTCGATTCTCCACCAAAGCTTTCCATTGCTTAAAAGCTTTGAAGGCCTCATCCTTTGACTTAAGCAACCTAAGCCATGTGTATCGGGATTTGTCATCTACAAATGACATAAAATAGCGGAAACCTCTCACACCTTCAACCCTAGATGGACCCCAGCAATCTGAATGGATATAATCGAGCACTTCATCAGTAATGTGAGCACCCTTGCTGAACTTTGACCAGTGTTTCTTCCCAAACACACAATGCTCACAAAATTCAAGGTTGGCAACCTTGATCCCGGATAGTAGACCCCTCTTAGACAATAATTGCATCCCCTTCTCCCCCATATGACCAAGCCTCATGTGCCAAATCTTGGTCATCTCCTGGTGAGATACTAATGCGCAAACCGCAGAACTAGACAGTGTGACACCCTCAAAGACATAGAGGGTGTTTGTAACGGCCCGATTTAAGTGACCCGTTAATCCATATGAAAATACAAATTCCGGTTCACTCCTTGGGCTCTTGAGAAAAGTCTTCTCTAGGATCGTCAACGTTTCGTCGATAAAGAAATATAACTAAATAGAAAACAGTACTAACGTCAAAGAAAATATGTCAGCGGAAGCTCTAACGTACAACTCGAGAACCTAAAGGCCTCTAGACAAACTAATTGAAATAAGCGGAAGCGAAAAGAAAACTACACTATCTCCTGTTACATAAGTACAGAGTTTCTTTCTACTCATGATCCAATACAAAAAGATAATAGCATAGTCTTGATGATTACGGGTTCTAAGTCGAGACCTCACTCCAGACCCCACCTGCAATCAACCTATTAGTCGTCGTATGACAACACACAGTAGGTTCCAAAGAAATAAACCAATACACGTCAGAGACTTCATACAAATATCAATCAGGTTGAACACAAGCAATATGTTTATCCTAGCATGCATAGGCTCTAATACATTCTTTATTAGTTAATCCCAACTTGTAACGTTGCACGTCCTGTTCGGGTCGTTCAAGTATAAATCATTCATTATTAGCTAATTCCAACTTGTAACGTTGCCCGTCCTATTTGGGTTGTTCAAGTATAAATCCAAATCTTTTTGGAGGAATACACTTGGGAGAGCTAATCCCAAGGCAACCACCGACCTAAGACGTTGTCCGTCCTGTTCTGGTCGTCAAAGGCTAAAGTATGCATACCCCCATGGTGACCGTAATGATCCAAAACTGCCATGGGAACAATAATTATAATAATCCAAACCAATACGTTAACCCCTTAGGGTAACATAATACAACCAAACGTCAACCCCTTTGGGTGACAAACACATAAATTCTCAATTTCCAATTAATTTCTTTCAAATTATTTGAAGTGTCTAATCCTTATGTGATTTACAATGCCTCGATTAGAAATGAAACAACACTACTTGCACAACCACATAAACAGTATGGTCTAAGCGTGTACCTTTAAGCGCTGCAACCAAACGATATTTAACCACGATAGAAATTTCGCCCTCTTATGAATCGAGGTCCTAAATATCATACACACACAAAAACAATCACGTATTAGAACGTGTTTACACATTTAATCCACTCCATACTACTAAGACATCACTAGGATTTGATAATTTTAAATGTTTTCATCAAATTCCTAATAGTTCCAATTTGTAAACTTTAACCAGAAACTTAAATGATTGATTTGGATAGTTTAGGAAATTCAAATGAAAAATCCGACTTCGCCGTTGCGTTCGGAATGCGTCAATTTCATAAATTATTTTAAGTGTTTAACGAGTTTTTAACGTATCGGTACATAAAACAACGGAACACGACTAACTTTTCCAGATCGACACCTTTAACGAGACAGAACAGCTGCTGCCCGAATACATATATATATATATATATATATATATATATATATATATATATATATATATATATATATATATATATTTTTAACTTCATTATTATTATTATTATTTTATATATACATTATCAACCCTTTTTAAATCTCATGACCAAAATAACTCTAGCAAGGTCACATTCACAAAATCTTTCAAGAGACTTACAATTTCATAAATTATGATAACTAAATTAAATACTTAATTCTCTTAACAAATTAAATTTTGTAGAGAATTACAAAACCAATTCACCCTTTTAAATCAAGACACATATATATAAATATAACACAATCCTTCAAACAAATCAAATTTTGCTAAAGGATTATTAAACTCTTGGATGACTAGATTACTTGATTCATACCATTTAAATTTCATCTAACAAATTGAAATTTTGTTAGAGAAAATAGACCATAAGAAATTTATTTAAATTTCAATATAACTTTAAATACTTAATTCTTATAACAAATATAAATTTTGTTAAAAAATATTGATCAAGAAGTTCTTTTCTTAATCCTTTTAACAAATTAAAGTTTATTAAAGGGTTATTTAGAGAAAATTTTCATATATAAAAGAAAAATATTCAATCCTCTTATAAGTTATAGGATATCATCATACATAAAATATAATTCTTTTAGAAATCTTTGTATATAAAATCTATAATTAACAATTCAATTAAACTTACCATTTGATCAAAAGATTGGATTGAACAACAAGATTTTTTTTTTTCTTTTGGATGCCGAAAACAAGAAGAGCAAAGAAGAGAAATATTTTTTTTTTTCTGAATTTTGTGTTCACTTGGAGGATTAGGATTGTGAGGGATTATGGAATTAAAAAGCCATTAAGGAGATAATTCACTTAATGTGCCAATAATGCTCATAATGCTCACTTATGAGAGGAGTTACAAGACTCCTCCCATGCCTAGCACCAACCGGCCACCCTTCACCTCCCACAACATATTTTTTTTTTGTTAATTAATTAAGTAATTATTATATTATTGTTAAAATAGCAAAGAAACGTCACGCGATAACATCGTACGCGATAAAACTCGTTACCGTTAAAATTAAGCTTACTTTATTTCTTATAATTAACTATGTAAAATAATATAATTTAATATTACTTATTTATTTTATTTTGTTATACTTTATTTTATTATATTTTATTTATTTTTAAACCCGATAAATTACGGGGTGTTACAGTGTTCCTCTTGGTACCTATAAGTACTAACTCCGAACCTCGATAAATGGACAGCTTCCCATCTGAAAACGCTCCATTGTACCCCAAATCATCCAAGGCACCCAATGAAATCAGATTCATCCCCAAAGCAGGGACATGCCGCACCCTAGTCAATGTCAACTTTCGCCCATCTCTAGTCCTCAATCTTATGGATCCGATACCCGTAACCTTACAAGGTGCGTTGTTACCTACAATAACATTACCCCCATTGCAAGACTCATACGTGTCAAACCAATCTCGACGCGGACTCATATGGAACGAATACCCCGAATCTAGAACCCAATCATCAGAAAGATCCCCAGACTTAGCAGAACTCACTAACCAAGTCTTCCTCCGAATTATAGTTCTCCTTCGGTTTTACTTCAACTACAGCAGCTTGGGACTTGCCCTTCCTTACCGGACAATTAGCCCTAAAGTGACCCGGTTCTTTGCAGTAATAACAGGTCTTCCCCACAGTCTTACCAGATCCCTCATTGTCGTTTCCAGCACTCGACCCAGTATTGTTGCCCTTGTTAGCCCCCTTCTTCTTTTTAGATTTCCCGGACTTAACAAACAACCCACTGCCACTCTCCCCGTTATCACCTATAGCTTTCTGACGAAGTTCCCTAGTATGAAGTGCTGCCTTCACTTCTTCTAGGGTTAGGGAGTCTTTACCAACAACAAAAGACTCCATAAAATTCTCATAGCTAGACGGTAGAGACACAAGTAAAATCAACGCAGCATCCTCATCATCTATTTTAACATCTAAGTTACGCAAATCCAGTAAAATAGAGTTAAGTTTTTCAAGATGTTCCCGTAAGGGAGTATCTGACTGCATTCGGGGGCTGAACAACCGCTGCTTCAGCAATAATTTGTTGGTCAGTGACTTAGTCATATACAATGACTCCAACTTCATCCAAAGTTCCGCCGCTGTATCCTGATCAGCTACCTCCGTGATGATATGATCATCCAAACTTAGCAAAATGGTAGAATGAGCCTTTTCCTCCATTACTGCTAATTGTCCTTCAGTTAATCCATCATCCAACCCCGCAGTAGTACTCCTTGAAGCCAACGGATGCCAGATTTGCTACTGTTTCAACAGAGCCTTCATCTTTATTTGCCATAGCCCGAAGCTATTTTTCCCGATAAATTTCTCAATTCTTATTGTGGAACCTCCAGCCATTGTTTCACTCAAAAACTCTCCAAGGACTTAAAACCTGAGCTCTTGATGCCAATTGTTGTGCGACAGCGGAAGTAAGGTCGATGAACAACAATGAAACAATAAGAAATTCAATGCAAACAATAAGAAAATGACACAAGAAATTTAACGTGGTTCACTATCAATGTGATAGCTACGTCCACCGGCACCGAGAACAAATAATTTCACTATGATCGCGAAGAATACAAGATGAATTACAATCACGCTCACAAATTACAATGGCTCTCTTGTGATCTCTCTTAATTTGTGAATCATAAATCCCTAGTGCTAACAAGAGGGTGTATTTATAATAAAACCAACTTGAAAGACAGTTTTAGGGTCTAAGTAACCACAAATAACCGACCACAAATAAAGGTAACTTTCCCAAAAGACATTTCCCGTGAAAAGAAACCGCAACTACGCGAGCCGTGTAAAACTGCGCGAGTCGCGAAGTGGAAACAGAAGCAGCTCCGCGTCCCGCGGACCTGAGGCAGAGGCAACTCCGCACCCCGCGGAGTTCTACGCATCCCGCGGAGGTCTTCTTCGACCCTCACTCATCTTCTTCAATAGTGCTATCTAGTTTGAGTCACCATTAACAATAAAAGGAGTATTAATTCAAGTAAATTTTGATTGGATAAAAAATTGTCCTAAAATTTTCTATTCACTTGGATGTTAAAGTACTTTGTAATGTATCTGTGAATGAGTGTAACATTTTAGTCCATTATATATCGAATCGATTTGTATAAGAAAATTCAATATATTGAAATAGACTACATTTAATAAAGCTTGATTATAAGTTTATTAAGCTGATTGGGGTTATTAAGTAAGTTAATTCGAGTAATAATATTATTATTTTGATAATATGGACTCAAGTATTTGATTTGTTAACATTTTCAAGAAAGAGGTATATTTTATTTAATATATAAAATTCGTATAAAGAGTACTTCAATAAAAGTGTATTTTGATTATATTTTATTAATTGATTACTATCTTATCTTTATAAAAAAAAAAAAAAAATTTAATTAAGTATTGAAAAAAAATATATATATATATTCCTAAATGCAATCCTTATTCATACTACCAATTACGAAATATTACTTATTTCATAAATCGTCTATTATACCCTTGCAGCATGTCTTATATAAAATTGTCTTACGACGAGACGACTTTAATAGAATTTTATGGGTCAAATCTAAAAATAAAAACCCATTTTACCACAATAAACCGACATACCTTTCCCCATTTCTTTCTTCATCCTCGTCATCTTTTACCTTCAAACTCTCAATCCCTCTCTTCCCTCTTCTCTCACGTCTCACTCCCCTCAACTACAGCGGCGGCACAACCAAGCCCAGCCACGAGTTCCACCACCAATAGCAACCACTTCTCCTCCTCCCTTTATTGTTGGTAACCTCTTTTCCCTCTTTTGTTGTTTTGTTTTCAAATTTAAATGTTAGAGTTTTGTAAATTGATTTGGGGTTTTTAAATCAAATTTAAGCATCACCTTGAATTTAAGATGAGTATATGGATTCAATTAGTAATTGAGTTGTTTTAGTGTTGATTAGAATTGGTTATTTGGGTTTATTTGAGTTCTAGTATCAAATTGAGTATTTGGGATTCTGAAATTTCAGTTCATAAACTGAACTTTCTGTTTTGGCTGTTTTGGGGATGGTTCTGATTGTTTTTGGGTTCTTATGTCTTCTTAAGATTTGTAGAGCTCTGAGTCGCGTTCGTGTGGGCACTTGAATCGCCCCGAGATGAATTCGTATGAGGAAGTTATGTCCAAAATACTAGTAGACTGTCATAAAAATCGACAATGAGGTTCCGTTTTGTTCTGTCCGAATTGTGTTGCTGTTTTTGAAATAGTTAGAGTCGTTTTGGGGTTTTAGTGTCTTCATGAGATTTGTAGAGCTTCGAGTTGCGATCACGTGGGCACTTGAATCGCTCCAAAATGAGTTTATATGAGAGAGTTATGTTCAAAATAGTGAAATACTAGCAGGCTGTCTTGGAAATCCATAACGAACCTTCTGTTTTGGCTATTTTAGGATCGTTCTAATTGTTTCTGGGTTTTAGTGTCTTAATAAGAATAGTAGAGCTCTGAGTAATGGTCGCGTAGCCACTTAAATCGTCTCAATTGGTTTCCGTATGAGTGAGTTATGCCTGTTTTAGTAAGAGGTGTCCTAAAACCATTACGGGATTCCTAATTAGATGAGTTTTGTTGATTGAGACTAGCTGTTGGATATGTATATTTAGCTGCTGAATTATTGTTAGCAACTAAGAGTTTTGACAAGATATGATAATGGTGAATAATTGAATAGATTGATACTCTTAGATGTAATACTAGATACTTGTGAAACAATTTGTGGGAATGGATTCGTAGTGTCTTGATGGTGTATAGGTAGTGGTGAGGATTTGGATTTGAATGTTGTTAATGATAATTATGGGTCAAAGTGGTGATAAGAACTTAATTGTGGAATTATTAATTAGTATGAATTTACGAAGATTAGAATATCGATAGGATATTGAATGTGGGAAGTTTATGGAAACTTGATGTTCTTAAATGTTAGTTGATTCATGTGAATTTGCTAGTGGTGGATAGTTCTTTGTTGTAGCTATTTATTTAATAGTTGGGTAATTGTAAGTGTTGGATATAACCCTTGATTTTATACGATTGGTTATTCTTGAAAGTATCAGGGTTCGTGTGGAAGTTATTAGTTGAATGGATAAATTAGTTGTGTTCTTCTTTTAGGATAGCTGGTTAATCTTGTTTAGTTTCTTGGATTGAGTTAAATGAACTAGAAGTGTTTGAATTGGAAATATAAAGAGAGTTGTGGAGACGCATGATCGTTACAAGGTTATAAGCTAGTCTTAAACAAGGTTATATTTTTTTTCACATATGTTGGGGTTAGAATTAGAACTTGCGCAATCTTTGAAATTAGAATTATTAGAATAGAAGATGGAACTAAGATGCGGTCTTAGGAGGAGAAGCAATGAGCTATTTGAACCTAGTTTGTGGTATCGAACGCTTTGTTGTGATGTTATGTTTGTTATGCTACAGGAGGCGACGTCATCAAGGAACCATTCTAGCTGTTAGCCGCGAATCAATCACGGCTCTTTGAAGCGTCTTGTTGGTGAGTAGTAACAGTCCCTTAAAAAGGGGTCTGGCCAGGCTACCATTTGTAAAATGTTTATTTAAAGTTTGTGAAATTTATATGAATGTGTTAAATGTTTATGAATGATTATGCTGATATTGATATGGTCAATGGATCGGGCTTGCGGGCTGGTCATTGACGGAGTTGAGGAACATGGTTCCCTACTCCCTGTTTTGAAGCGAATTGTCATTGAGATATTGACTAGCTTCACCCGAGAGAGACATAGCCTTAGAGCTATGGATGTTCCTCTCAACTAGACTCCCTGTGCGCACATAGATCTAGGAAACTGATGTTGCTTTTAAACCATCGTTTTGAATTGTTGTGTTTAATTGTTTTGGATTGTTGCTTCTCACTCAGTTTAATCTGATTCCTTGTTGTTTCCATCTTTTAGCTGATTACAGATCGGATCCGGTCGGGAATAATCGGGTTAGCAATGTTGATGAGAGTGTTAAGGATGTCCTTTTGAGCTGAGACCGTGGAAGCTTATAGCTTGTATTAGGAATTTGTTTAATGTATATTAGTTCTGATTATGTTGATTATAATGGACTCGTAGTGAGTTGTATGGTTACTTTATGTTTAGATTAGATATTTGGTTTGAGATTTAGCTGTGTTGGTTTCGTAATAGAGCTGGTGATTCCTTTGCCCAGGTTTTGGGATATGATTTAAGTTTCTTGGGAAATAATCCCCGTGACGACCCTGTTTACCCAGTCAACGGTAAGTCGGGTTGTTACAGTTGGTATCAGAGCCAAACCGCGACCGTGGCTAAACCTTAGGGTTAGTTCATCTAGCGGGCATACAATCTTGGGAGTAAGGAAGAACGTGATTTGAGGATTTAGATGTTTAAGATAAGAGATAGGAACAGAAATGAACATGATTATGGTATTATCCTAGGTGTTTGAGTTAGTCAGGTTTTTCTTAAAAATGTAGGATATAAGGTGTGAGAATTACGGGGTAAAACGGGAAAACGCTCTTAACGATTGATCGTAACGACAAGAAGATTCGTTTTAACGACGCAGCGTTAGAATTTGTTTTCTGATGATGCCAATGTTTTGTTGCTTATCATAGTTCCTTGTCGATTATCGTTTTAGTAGCTAGAATAGTATGTCTTAAGGTTGCGAATCGTGTCACCTTGTTGCTAGCCCTTTTCTATCAGCTTTTATTTTTTTGATCCATGATTGTGATTATAGGTTGGTGCATAAAAGCAAGGTCATCGGGTTGTGAAGTATGTATCGTTAGTGTTTTGTTGTAAGTGAGTTGAACTTTGGAAACGATTGTGACATAGTAGGAGAATTAGTAAAGACAAAGTACTGCACATCATTGATGGAAAGGCTTAAGTTAAGAGCAATTGATATTGATTTTTAAGCCTAGTGATTGAGTTGCATATAGTGTTCATATTCTGATGTAAGCGATGAACTTTTAGTGTTATTGGATCTTGTCATACGTTGTAATCTATTTGAATAATGGAGCCTATAGATTTAGTAGAGTTATTAGAAATTGTGTGATTATCATTAAGAATGTACCAAGTTTCTTTTGTTGGTTAGAAGTGCAAATATAACTTAAGGATGGAAGGTCGCTGGTAAACTTGAGGTTTTGTTAAGTATAAGAAGGTTGTATCAACATCAAGAATAGAAGTAGGTTTTTAACAAAAGTTGTTATAAAGGATCTTAAGTCATAGACTTAAGTTATCAAAATAGTATGGTTTATATGTTGTAAAGATGGCATTTAAAGTTTCAGATGTTGGGTTATAAAGATTATAGGCTATTTGATTGAGATAGTAGTTGGTAAAATTGTGAACACCTCATACATGATCTTAGTAGGTATATGTGAAAATAGTCAATATTAGAATTGTTACTATTGAAGTGTTGTGCGTAGCAGTTATAATAAGAATTTATGTTTGAGTTAAAGCTTGTAAGGATTATAGTCTAGAGATTTGGATGAAGAATGCAAATAAATGTTTAATTGAGGTTATAATAAACTATACTTTGGTTTCAGTATGGGTCAAGTTACTTATGAATTCATTAGGCTTTGATTGGCAAGTGGTGCATGATATCAACCTATGTGAGGTAGTTTATCGTCTTGCGTTACCAGCATCTTTTGACCGAGTACATGACGTGTTTCGCGTATCCCAGCTAAGACAATACATCAGAGATGACTCACACGTTCTTCGGCCGAACAGTTGACCCTGGATGATACCTTGCAGTACGAGGAGACCCCCGTTCAGATTCTAGATAAGAAGACGCGTGATACTCGTCGAGGTAGTGTAGCACTTGTGAAGGTGCTATGGTCTTATCACGTTACCGAAGAAGCCACGTGGGAGGCAGTAGATGCCATGAGACGCGATTATCCCTGGTTGTTTGCTTAGGCATTTCTATGTTTATCGCTATATAGCTATTGCATCTCCTTAGTATATGTGAGTTAAGTTTGAGGACGAACTTCATTCTAAGTTGGGTAGAATCATAAGATTTCGGAATAATACTAAGTTTTATCTATGCTAGGCCTTAAAGTTTGGTGGGTTCACATAGTTAGTACGAGTGATATAGATTCTTTCAGTGCATAGAGTATGAGTAATTGGGTAACATAGCCTTATGATATGTATGATAGCCGGATATTGAGTATGTGCTTGAGACTTGGTTTAACCTCGAGGACGAAGTTCATTTCAAGTTGGGTAGAATGTAACATTCGGGAAAATTAATATTTTAAGACGAGTAAGTTTAAGAGAATTATGAGTATGAGAATGATCCTAAATACACATGATATAAAAAAAATAAAAAAATAAATAAAAAGAAAAAAGAAAAAAAAAAAGTTGTTTTTAAAAGATCTCAAAATTTCAACTTGAAATATATATATACTCGAGTCAAGTATTTTTGAAATTGTTTTCCAAAAGATATTATATATACTCGGATAACTGGCAAAAGGAGTTGAGGACCAAACTTATCGAGAATTGCGATGATGTTGTGCAAGAATGATTCGATGCAAAGAGTTTAAAAGAAACATTTTGGAATATTGAAAGTTATGCGTTAATTGTGTGTTAAGATTGAAAATCTATAAAGGAATGAAAAAAAAAAAAAAAAGTATTTGTGACATGTTCAATTATGGGGTGAGAAATTTTAATTAAGGAAAGTAATTCGAAAGGAAACAAAGGTTAATGCAATTAATAGTAATTTAAAGTTATGTTGTAGTAAGTTTGATTGAATGGCCTATACGTGTTGAGGATAATGTAAAATTATGATTGAGAAAGCTTTCAATGTTTTTTAATGAATGAATGATAACTTTGGGACTCTACAAAGGTTTTATTGATGGTAAAACGTGAGTATAATAGAATAATGGTTTAGAAAAAAAAAAAAAAAAAAAAACAACAAATTTGAACGTCTAAAGGTTATTGAAGTTATTTCGGATGAATTTGTTATGGAATTTGAAGTTTTAAGCGTTAAATGAAGAGTAGGGTTATAAATGTTATAATTCGAAATAAGTTGACGATGATCGAGTTTTGAGTTATTAAAAGTCGATAGAAAAATGATTGTGGATATCTTTAATGAATATGAGATTCAATAAATGACTTAAGGTATTCATCTCAAAGTATCTCGAGAGTTATAAGAGTTTTTAATTAAAAATTTAATTGTAATTGGGAAACAAGAAGTAAGTTGATGATTTAATATCTCAAACTAAGGATATAAAAAGGTTGAAATGACCAAATATGTAATTAAAGGTATAAAAAGATTTTGAAGTGAGGTGGTTGATTTAAAGTACATGTGAACGTTCACGTAAAGTAAATCGAGGTTGAAGTTTCAAATTTAAAGGTTTGAAGTAATTCAATTGAGGTTAGTTGTGTTACCAATATGTAATTCATCTTATATGATTGAAAACTTATAGATATAGTATGTCCATAATCAAAGTTGGGGAGTAACTAAAGTTTATTTGGTTCTCATTTCTCGAAAATTTGAGTTATATGTTATGACTAAGAATGATCAGAAGTGTATGTATAATTTCGGGGACGAAATTATTTTAAGTTGGGGAGAATGAAATAGACTACATTTAATAAAGCTTGATTATAAGTTTATTAAGCTGATTGGGGTTATTAAGTAAGTTAATTCGAGTAATAATATTATTATTTTGATAATATGGACTCAAGTATTTGATTTGTTAACATTTTCAAGAAAGAGGTATATTTTATTTAATATATAAAATTCGTATAAAGAGTACTTCAATAAAAGTGTATTTTGATTATATTTTATTAATTGATTACTATCTTATCTTTATAAAAAAAAAAAAAAAATTTAATTAAGTATTGAAAAAAAATATATATATATATTCCTAAATGCAATCCTTATTCATACTACCAATTACGAAATATTACTTATTTCATAAATCGTCTATTATACCCTTGCAGCATGTCTTATATAAAATTGTCTTACGACGAGACGACTTTAATAGAATTTTATGGGTCAAATCTAAAAATAAAAACCCATTTTACCACAATAAACCGACATACCTTTCCCCATTTCTTTCTTCATCCTCGTCATCTTTTACCTTCAAACTCTCAATCCCTCTCTTCCCTCTTCTCTCACGTCTCACTCCCCTCAACTACAGCGGCGGCACAACCAAGCCCAGCCACGAGTTCCACCACCAATAGCAACCACTTCTCCTCCTCCCTTTATTGTTGGTAACCTCTTTTCCCTCTTTTGTTGTTTTGTTTTCAAATTTAAATGTTAGAGTTTTGTAAATTGATTTGGGGTTTTTAAATCAAATTTAAGCATCACCTTGAATTTAAGATGAGTATATGGATTCAATTAGTAATTGAGTTGTTTTAGTGTTGATTAGAATTGGTTATTTGGGTTTATTTGAGTTCTAGTATCAAATTGAGTATTTGGGATTCTGAAATTTCAGTTCATAAACTGAACTTTCTGTTTTGGCTGTTTTGGGGATGGTTCTGATTGTTTTTGGGTTCTTATGTCTTCTTAAGATTTGTAGAGCTCTGAGTCGCGGTCGTGTGGGCACTTGAATCGCCCCGAGATGAATTCGTATGAGGAAGTTATGTCCAAAATACTAGTAGACTGTCATAAAAATCAACAATGAGGTTCCGTTTTGTTCTGTCCGAATTGTGTTGCTGTTTTTGAAATAGTTAGTCGTTTTGGGGTTTTAGTGTCTTCATGAGATTTGTAGAGCTTCGAGTTGCGATCACGTGGGCACTTGAATCGCTCCAAAATGAGTTTATATGAGAGAGTTATGTTCAAAATAGTGAAATACTAGCAGGCTGTCTTGGAAATCCATAACGAACCTTCTGTTTTGGCTATTTTAGGATCGTTCTAATTGTTTCTGGGTTTTAGTGTCTTAATAAGAATAGTAGAGCTCTGAGTAATGGTCGCGTAGCCACTTAAATCGTCTCAATTGGTTTCCGTATGAGTGAGTTATGCCTGTTTTAGTAAGAGGTGTCCTAAAACCATTACGGGATTCCTAATTAGATGAGTTTTGTTGATTGAGACTAGCTGTTGGATATGTATATTTAGCTGCTGAATTATTGTTAGCAACTAAGAGTTTTGACAAGATATGATAATGGTGAATAATTGAATAGATTGATACTCTTAGATGTAATACTAGATACTTGTGAAACAATTTGTGGGAATGGATTCGTAGTGTCTTGATGGTGTATAGGTAGTGGTGAGGATTTGGATTTGAATGTTGTTAATGATAATTATGGGTCAAAGTGGTGATAAGAACTTAATTGTGGAATTATTAATTAGTATGAATTTACGAAGATTAGAATATCGATAGGATATTGAATGTGGGAAGTTTATGGAAACTTGATGTTCTTAAATGTTAGTTGATTCATGTGAATTTGCTAGTGGTGGATAGTTCTTTGTTGTAGCTATTTATTTAATAGTTGGGTAATTGTAAGTGTTGGATATAACCCTTGATTTTATACGATTGGTTATTCTTGAAAGTATCAGGGTTCGTGTGGAAGTTATTAGTTGAATGGATAAATTAGTTGTGTTCTTCTTTTAGGATAGCTGGTTAATCTTGTTTAGTTTCTTGGATTGAGTTAAATGAACTAGAAGTGTTTGAATTGGAAATATAAAGAGAGTTGTGGAGACGCATGATCGTTACAAGGTTATAAGCTAGTCTTAAACAAGGTTATATTTTTTTTCACATATGTTGGGGTTAGAATTAGAACTTGCGCAATCTTTGAAATTAGAATTATTAGAATAGAAGATGGAACTAAGATGCGGTCTTAGGAGGAGAAGCAATGAGCTATTTGAACCTAGTTTGTGGTATCGAACGCTTTGTTGTGATGTTATGTTTGTTATGCTACAGGAGGCGACGTCATCAAGGAACCATTCTAGCTGTTAGCCGCGAATCAATCACGGCTCTTTGAAGCGTCTTGTTGGTGAGTAGTAACAGTCCCTTAAAAAGGGGTCTGGCCAGGCTACCATTTGTAAAATGTTTATTTAAAGTTTGTGAAATTTATATGAATGTGTTAAATGTTTATGAATGATTATGCTGATATTGATATGGTCAATGGATCGGGCTTGCGGGCTGGTCATTGACGGAGTTGAGGAACATGGTTCCCTACTCCCTGTTTTGAAGCGAATTGTCATTGAGATATTGACTAGCTTCACCCGAGAGAGACATAGCCTTAGAGCTATGGATGTTCCTCTCAACTAGACTCCCTGTGCGCACATAGATCTAGGAAACTGATGTTGCTTTTAAACCATCGTTTTGAATTGTTGTGTTTAATTGTTTTGGATTGTTGCTTCTCACTCAGTTTAATCTGATTCCTTGTTGTTTCCATCTTTTAGCTGATTACAGATCGGATCCGGTCGGGAATAATCGGGTTAGCAATGTTGATGAGAGTGTTAAGGATGTCCTTTTGAGCTGAGACCGTGGAAGCTTATAGCTTGTATTAGGAATTTGTTTAATGTATATTAGTTCTGATTATGTTGATTATAATGGACTCGTAGTGAGTTGTATGGTTACTTTATGTTTAGATTAGATATTTGGTTTGAGATTTAGCTGTGTTGGTTTCGTAATAGAGCTGGTGATTCCTTTGCCCAGGTTTTGGGATATGATTTAAGTTTCTTGGGAAATAATCCCCGTGACGACCCTGTTTACCCAGTCAACGGTAAGTCGGGTTGTTACAGTTGGTATCAGAGCCAAACCGCGACCGTGGCTAAACCTTAGGGTTAGTTCATCTAGCGGGCATACAATCTTGGGAGTAAGGAAGAACGTGATTTGAGGATTTAGATGTTTAAGATAAGAGATAGGAACAGAAATGAACATGATTATGGTATTATCCTAGGTGTTTGAGTTAGTCAGGTTTTTCTTAAAAATGTAGGATATAAGGTGTGAGAATTACGGGGTAAAACGGGAAAACGCTCTTAACGATTGATCGTAACGACAAGAAGATTCGTTTTAACGACGCAGCGTTAGAATTTGTTTTCTGATGATGCCAATGTTTTGTTGCTTATCATAGTTCCTTGTCGATTATCGTTTTAGTAGCTAGAATAGTATGTCTTAAGGTTGCGAATCGTGTCACCTTGTTGCTAGCCCTTTTCTATCAGCTTTTATTTTTTTGATCCATGATTGTGATTATAGGTTGGTGCATAAAAGCAAGGTCATCGGGTTGTGAAGTATGTATCGTTAGTGTTTTGTTGTAAGTGAGTTGAACTTTGGAAACGATTGTGACATAGTAGGAGAATTAGTAAAGACAAAGTACTGCACATCATTGATGGAAAGGCTTAAGTTAAGAGCAATTGATATTGATTTTTAAGCCTAGTGATTGAGTTGCATATAGTGTTCATATTCTGATGTAAGCGATGAACTTTTAGTGTTATTGGATCTTGTCATACGTTGTAATCTATTTGAATAATGGAGCCTATAGATTTAGTAGAGTTATTAGAAATTGTGTGATTATCATTAAGAATGTACCAAGTTTCTTTTGTTGGTTAGAAGTGCAAATATAACTTAAGGATGGAAGGTCGCTGGTAAACTTGAGGTTTTGTTAAGTATAAGAAGGTTGTATCAACATCAAGAATAGAAGTAGGTTTTTAACAAAAGTTGTTATAAAGGATCTTAAGTCATAGACTTAAGTTATCAAAATAGTATGGTTTATATGTTGTAAAGATGGCATTTAAAGTTTCAGATGTTGGGTTATAAAGATTATAGGCTATTTGATTGAGATAGTAGTTGGTAAAATTGTGAACACCTCATACATGATCTTAGTAGGTATATGTGAAAATAGTCAATATTAGAATTGTTACTATTGAAGTGTTGTGCGTAGCAGTTATAATAAGAATTTATGTTTGAGTTAAAGCTTGTAAGGATTATAGTCTAGAGATTTGGATGAAGAATGCAAATAAATGTTTAATTGAGGTTATAATAAACTATACTTTGGTTTCAGTATGGGTCAAGTTACTTATGAATTCATTAGGCTTTGATTGGCAAGTGGTGCATGATATCAACCTATGTGAGGTAGTTTATCGTCTTGCGTTACCAGCATCTTTTGACCGAGTACATGACGTGTTTCGCGTATCCCAGCTAAGACAATACATCAGAGATGACTCACACGTTCTTCGGCCGAACAGTTGACCCTGGATGATACCTTGCAGTACGAGGAGACCCCCGTTCAGATTCTAGATAAGAAGACGCGTGATACTCGTCGAGGTAGTGTAGCACTTGTGAAGGTGCTATGGTCTTATCACGTTACCGAAGAAGCCACGTGGGAGGCAGTAGATGCCATGAGACGCGATTATCCCTGGTTGTTTGCTTAGGCATTTCTATGTTTATCGCTATATAGCTATTGCATCTCCTTAGTATATGTGAGTTAAGTTTGAGGACGAACTTCATTCTAAGTTGGGTAGAATCATAAGATTTCGGAATAATACTAAGTTTTATCTATGCTAGGCCTTAAAGTTTGGTGGGTTCACATAGTTAGTACGAGTGATATAGATTCTTTCAGTGCATAGAGTATGAGTAATTGGGTAACATAGCCTTATGATATGTATGATAGCCGGATATTGAGTATGTGCTTGAGACTTGGTTTAACCTCGAGGACGAAGTTCATTTCAAGTTGGGTAGAATGTAACATTCGGGAAAATTAATATTTTAAGACGAGTAAGTTTAAGAGAATTATGAGTATGAGAATGATCCTAAATACACATGATATAAAAAAAATAAAAAAATAAATAAAAAGAAAAAAGAAAAAAAAAAAGTTGTTTTTAAAAGATCTCAAAATTTCAACTTGAAATATATATATACTCGAGTCAAGTATTTTTGAAATTGTTTTCCAAAAGATATTATATATACTCGGATAACTGGCAAAAGGAGTTGAGGACCAAACTTATCGAGAATTGCGATGATGTTGTGCAAGAATGATTCGATGCAAAGAGTTTAAAAGAAACATTTTGGAATATTGAAAGTTATGCGTTAATTGTGTGTTAAGATTGAAAATCTATAAAGGAATGAAAAAAAAAAAAAAAAGTATTTGTGACATGTTCAATTA
Source organism: Amaranthus tricolor (assembly GCF_026212465.1). Classification (NCBI taxonomy): domain Eukaryota; kingdom Viridiplantae; phylum Streptophyta; class Magnoliopsida; order Caryophyllales; family Amaranthaceae; genus Amaranthus; species Amaranthus tricolor. Next base: position 30,085,955 of record NC_080052.1, on the reverse strand, counting down.
TGGGGTGAGAAATTTTAATTAAGGAAAGTAATTCGAAAGGAAACAAAGGTTAATGCAATTAATAGTAATTTAAAGTTATGTTGTAGTAAGTTTGATTGAATGGCCTATACGTGTTGAGGATAATGTAAAATTATGATTGAGAAAGCTTTCAATGTTTTTTAATGAATGAATGATAACTTTGGGACTCTACAAAGGTTTTATTGATGGTAAAACGTGAGTATAATAGAATAATGGTTTAGAAAAAAAAAAAAAAAAAAAAACAACAAATTTGAACGTCTAAAGGTTATTGAAGTTATTTCGGATGAATTTGTTATGGAATTTGAAGTTTTAAGCGTTAAATGAAGAGTAGGGTTATAAATGTTATAATTCGAAATAAGTTGACGATGATCGAGTTTTGAGTTATTAAAAGTCGATAGAAAAATGATTGTGGATATCTTTAATGAATATGAGATTCAATAAATGACTTAAGGTATTCATCTCAAAGTATCTCGAGAGTTATAAGAGTTTTTAATTAAAAATTTAATTGTAATTGGGAAACAAGAAGTAAGTTGATGATTTAATATCTCAAACTAAGGATATAAAAAGGTTGAAATGACCAAATATGTAATTAAAGGTATAAAAAGATTTTGAAGTGAGGTGGTTGATTTAAAGTACATGTGAACGTTCACGTAAAGTAAATCGAGGTTGAAGTTTCAAATTTAAAGGTTTGAAGTAATTCAATTGAGGTTAGTTGTGTTACCAATATGTAATTCATCTTATATGATTGAAAACTTATAGATATAGTATGTCCATAATCAAAGTTGGGGAGTAACTAAAGTTTATTTGGTTCTCATTTCTCGAAAATTTGAGTTATATGTTATGACTAAGAATGATCAGAAGTGTATGTATAATTTCGGGGACGAAATTATTTTAAGTTGGGGAGAATGAAATAGACTACATTTAATAAAGCTTGATTATAAGTTTATTAAGCTGATTGGGGTTATTAAGTAAGTTAATTCGAGTAATAATATTATTATTTTGATAATATGGACTCAAGTATTTGATTTGTTAACATTTTCAAGAAAGAGGTATATTTTATTTAATATATAAAATTCGTATAAAGAGTACTTCAATAAAAGTGTATTTTGATTATATTTTATTAATTGATTACTATCTTATCTTTATAAAAAAAAAAAAAAAATTTAATTAAGTATTGAAAAAAAATATATATATATATTCCTAAATGCAATCCTTATTCATACTACCAATTACGAAATATTACTTATTTCATAAATCGTCTATTATACCCTTGCAGCATGTCTTATATAAAATTGTCTTACGACGAGACGACTTTAATAGAATTTTATGGGTCAAATCTAAAAATAAAAACCCATTTTACCACAATAAACCGACATACCTTTCCCCATTTCTTTCTTCATCCTCGTCATCTTTTACCTTCAAACTCTCAATCCCTCTCTTCCCTCTTCTCTCACGTCTCACTCCCCTCAACTACAGCGGCGGCACAACCAAGCCCAGCCACGAGTTCCACCACCAATAGCAACCACTTCTCCTCCTCCCTTTATTGTTGGTAACCTCTTTTCCCTCTTTTGTTGTTTTGTTTTCAAATTTAAATGTTAGAGTTTTGTAAATTGATTTGGGGTTTTTAAATCAAATTTAAGCATCACCTTGAATTTAAGATGAGTATATGGATTCAATTAGTAATTGAGTTGTTTTAGTGTTGATTAGAATTGGTTATTTGGGTTTATTTGAGTTCTAGTATCAAATTGAGTATTTGGGATTCTGAAATTTCAGTTCATAAACTGAACTTTCTGTTTTGGCTGTTTTGGGGATGGTTCTGATTGTTTTTGGGTTCTTATGTCTTCTTAAGATTTGTAGAGCTCTGAGTCGCGGTCGTGTGGGCACTTGAATCGCCCCGAGATGAATTCGTATGAGGAAGTTATGTCCAAAATACTAGTAGACTGTCATAAAAATCAACAATGAGGTTCCGTTTTGTTCTGTCCGAATTGTGTTGCTGTTTTTGAAATAGTTAGTCGTTTTGGGGTTTTAGTGTCTTCATGAGATTTGTAGAGCTTCGAGTTGCGATCACGTGGGCACTTGAATCGCTCCAAAATGAGTTTATATGAGAGAGTTATGTTCAAAATAGTGAAATACTAGCAGGCTGTCTTGGAAATCCATAACGAACCTTCTGTTTTGGCTATTTTAGGATCGTTCTAATTGTTTCTGGGTTTTAGTGTCTTAATAAGAATAGTAGAGCTCTGAGTAATGGTCGCGTAGCCACTTAAATCGTCTCAATTGGTTTCCGTATGAGTGAGTTATGCCTGTTTTAGTAAGAGGTGTCCTAAAACCATTACGGGATTCCTAATTAGATGAGTTTTGTTGATTGAGACTAGCTGTTGGATATGTATATTTAGCTGCTGAATTATTGTTAGCAACTAAGAGTTTTGACAAGATATGATAATGGTGAATAATTGAATAGATTGATACTCTTAGATGTAATACTAGATACTTGTGAAACAATTTGTGGGAATGGATTCGTAGTGTCTTGATGGTGTATAGGTAGTGGTGAGGATTTGGATTTGAATGTTGTTAATGATAATTATGGGTCAAAGTGGTGATAAGAACTTAATTGTGGAATTATTAATTAGTATGAATTTACGAAGATTAGAATATCGATAGGATATTGAATGTGGGAAGTTTATGGAAACTTGATGTTCTTAAATGTTAGTTGATTCATGTGAATTTGCTAGTGGTGGATAGTTCTTTGTTGTAGCTATTTATTTAATAGTTGGGTAATTGTAAGTGTTGGATATAACCCTTGATTTTATACGATTGGTTATTCTTGAAAGTATCAGGGTTCGTGTGGAAGTTATTAGTTGAATGGATAAATTAGTTGTGTTCTTCTTTTAGGATAGCTGGTTAATCTTGTTTAGTTTCTTGGATTGAGTTAAATGAACTAGAAGTGTTTGAATTGGAAATATAAAGAGAGTTGTGGAGACGCATGATCGTTACAAGGTTATAAGCTAGTCTTAAACAAGGTTATATTTTTTTTCACATATGTTGGGGTTAGAATTAGAACTTGCGCAATCTTTGAAATTAGAATTATTAGAATAGAAGATGGAACTAAGATGCGGTCTTAGGAGGAGATGCAATGAGCTATTTGAACCTAGTTTGTGGTATCGAACGCTTTGTTGTGATGTTATGTTTGTTATGCTACAGGAGGCGACGTCATCAAGGAACCATTCTAGCTGTTAGCCGCGAATCAATCACGGCTCTTTGAAGCGTCTTGTTGGTGAGTAGTAACAGTCCCTTAAAAAGGGGTCTGGCCAGGCTACCATTTGTAAAATGTTTATTTAAAGTTTGTGAAATTTATATGAATGTGTTAAATGTTTATGAATGATTATGCTGATATTGATATGGTCAATGGATCGGGCTTGCGGGCTGGTCATTGACGGAGTTGAGGAACATGGTTCCCTACTCCCTGTTTTGAAGCGAATTGTCATTGAGATATTGACTAGCTTCACCCGAGAGAGACATAGCCTTAGAGCTATGGATGTTCCTCTCAACTAGACTCCCTGTGCGCACATAGATCTAGGAAACTGATGTTGCTTTTAAACCATCGTTTTGAATTGTTGTGTTTAATTGTTTTGGATTGTTGCTTCTCACTCAGTTTAATCTGATTCCTTGTTGTTTCCATCTTTTAGCTGATTACAGATCGGATCCGGTCGGGAATAATCGGGTTAGCAATGTTGATGAGAGTGTTAAGGATGTCCTTTTGAGCCGAGACCGTGGAAGCTTATAGCTTGTATTAGGAATTTGTTTAATGTATATTAGTTCTGATTATGTTGATTATAATGGACTCGTAGTGAGTTGTATGGTTACTTTATATTTAGATTAGATATTTGGTTTGAGATTTAGCTGTGTTGGTTTCGTAATAGAGCTGGTGATTCCTTTGCCCAGGTTGTGGGATATGATTTAAGTTTCTTGGGAAATAATCCCCGTGACGACCCTGTTTACCCAGTCAACGGTAAGTCGGGTTGTTACATATATTCGATTATCTAACAATAAAAATCATGGTTTGATTAAGATACGGATGAAATGGAATCTGAACACTCGATTTATGTCAGAATGGATGCCAAATATCCGATTTTTAAAAAATAATGTTTTTATTTTGGGCTTTTGTACGCACATACATCAAATCCACTTCTCTTTATTTAATTAAATTTTTTTATAGTTTGGAAAGATATTTTGAAAATATGATTGAGGGTTCATATGCCTAAATTAATTTATAATTGATAAATTATGCATCTTAAATGTACTTGACGATTGCATTGTAGATATTAGTATGTTCAAAAACATCAGTAGACTTTTTCTATTAAAAATAAAATTGGGAAATCCGATAACTAAATAGTCCGTTTTACTACTATGACGATCCGAATCCGATATCCAATTTAAAAATCGAATATTCAATTTAAAATTTAGATAAATTATCTGATTTTTAAGCGAAAAAGGGATATTTTAAATCGAATTGAGCTAATCCAGGCCTCTGCCGCCATACTCCATAAACTTTATTAAACTATAAGAGGTTAAAAAAAACCTTCCAAAATCCCGCCTAAGTTCCATTTTTCGGGCAATTCCTGCTTCCTTTCTTACTTTTCACTTCAGGTACTTCAAAAACTCTTCTTTTCTTTTTCCTCCGCTTTGATTTTCATCTTCTAATCCATACATTTTCTTTCTCATTTCTTGAATCTCTAAAATCATTTGAACTTCCCAAATTAATTTTGCAGATTTTCTCTTAAAATGCTCAATCTATTCACTTCACTAAACTACTTACTCCATTTACAATTAGGGTTTCAACGTATATTTTTCTGTTGATTGCATTATCTTTTCTAGAAAATTTGCAGAATTTCTGACTAATATCGCAATGGAGACTGATGAATCGGAGCGAGTCATTCCTTTTCAGCTTCAATTCGACAAACCTGCTCCTTCTCAGGTTCTTGTGATACCGTTTTGCCTTAATTATTAAATAGTTTGATTCAATCTGCCTTTTAACTTTATTAATTTGCACTTGGTTAGTTGTGATAGTGATTGATATAGTAACTGTTATTGAATTTGATTATTTTACTATGCGTTTGATTAGATAAAATTGGGGGAGTGGAATCCTGAAAAGGATTTATTGGCAATGGTGACGGAGGACTCAAAAATTATATTGCATCGGTTTAATTGGCAGCGATTGTGGACAACTTCACCCGGTATGTGTGTATTTGGCTCGATCATTGCTTGCTTTGTTAGGTTTGAAGTAACTTTTTTTTTGTGAGCGAAAAATGTTGAGATGGTTATACATGTGTAAAATGAACATACGTATTTTCCATTGTTTTCAGTGTCGTGCTGCAATGGTGAAATATACCAACAATGCCAAAGTCTTTTTTTTAATAGACTGGTCGGCTACAAGAACCAAAAATCTGATTATAAGCTTGTTAACAATAATCCTTTTTTCCATTCAGTCCAAACTCCAGTCTATTACCATATTGGAAAGGAGAAAAAGAATAATCACTGATCTATAATTTTAACTATTCCTTCTAGGCTTCTGTTGCCTATTGGTTTTGGAACAGAATGTCATGACACCCTACTGTTAGGGTAAGACAAAATTTAACCAAATATTTAATTTATGTCCAGCTAGTCTCATGAGAGACTGTCTCTTTGAGAGACGGATCTCAAGTCTAGCCTATTAAAGATTAATGGCTATTTACCGTATTCTTAATGCCTACTTACAGTATCCTTAATGCTTACTTACCGTATCCATAATGCCTACTTTCAATATTTTAAATGTCTACTTACAATATTTAAAAAACTATATAATGGGCCGGCCCAATTAGAGATAGTCTCTTAAAGAGACCGTCCCTCACAAGAATTTGTGATTTATGTCAGCTATTTTGGCAAACAACTCTGTGCTTCCTACATATTGATACACTACTATGATTTGGTAGAGGGTTCGTTTGATACATGAACACCACTAAGGGGGCAAGATACACTCTACCTGGACAACACTCTTTAAGTGTTTGATACATTGCTGATACTGAAAATCTGGGTTTTATACAATTAGGGCTTTTTATAGCCTTATTCATAGCATTTTTACTAATACCTCTAATTGAAAACTTGGGCTATTAAATTTCAAAGTCTTCTATGGTGAACTAGAAGTGAAGAAAGTCCTCTGCAATGTGCTTAGTTCTATGGTGTAGCTTGTAGGGTTTTGGGCGTTGTGACTTTTGTCACCTCACTTGGGCTTACCAGGGGGCAGAACAAAGCACACTTTACAGAGTCAACATAGAATTTGGTGTATGAAATTGCATATTATGTTGTGTAAGTCGTGTTGGAATTGTTGAATAAGTCTAGTTATGTGGACTAGTTAAGACTTAAGATTGTATACGGATAATGTGGAAAAGAAAAAAATGAATATTATTATAGTAGAAGAATATCACTAAAGAGTTGGGACTATGGAAAATATGATTTGAAAGCTGATCTCATTTTCCTTAAATCTGATCTCTACCTTTCCATGTGATGAGTGTTATGATTATGGTTATCTTGTGCCGTTCCCCTCTATATTAGTGGCTGCTAAATCAATATTGTATTGTGGTTTTCCTTTAACTTTCTTAGAGCGCTAAACAATTTTCACTGATTTCTCTTCTCATGTCCTTTGCTCTATATGGGTCTATTATTCCTGCTTATACCATTTTTTGATTTTAAAAGCTACCTTGGACAGTTAAACTTGCTATGCTCACATCTTCCACAAACAGTTGTTTTCCTGATTTTTAGTTGCAACACCCCGATTTTTGTACTACTTACATGCTAATTTAAACGATTTACTTGCTAATAAATGAAAAATAAATGTTATCAAGTAAAATGTTTGATTTGTCTCAAAGGATGTTTTTAACGTCACTACTTTCTATAGCTTCAATTCTCAGATTATTAAAGACACTAATAGTAAAAGTCGTGCATTGGCAAGCATGACTGTCAGACTGTTGTAACTTAATATGCAAAGTATTTTTTAAGTATTTTTATGATTTTTACGATATAGGTAGTTTATCCACTAGTAGTTATCTGCCTTATGTATATGTATGTTTCAAAGATGATGTGGGGTGGATGAAATAGTGGGTGCTCTAGCTTGATGTGTATTTATCACTCTCTATATGACTTTTAAATAATAGTAATATTTTGATTCTTGTGGTATTTATAGTTTCCATAAATTCTTTTGAAATTTAAATATATTTGGGTCATATTTTAAGCAAGGTCTTGCATTTATAACTCAATAATTGATATTGCCAAATTAATTTTTAGGAAAGTGTATATCATCGTTATGTTGGCGGCCTGATGGTAAAGTCATAGCAGTTGGACTTGAAGATGGAACCATATCGTTGCATGATGTTGAAGTTAGTACCATACATAAATAGTTTTCGGTGCATTTTTTTTTTTCATTACTTTCTTGGTGATGCTATTCCAATTTGTTACTACATATATAAGACACTGTTTCATATTTAAGCTGCCCCCTCATTTTCCTAATGCTATTCTTTGTTTTACAAGGTCTGTGGTTTTCTTCCTAAAGTAGGTTTCTAGTGACTATCTCCCGGCCTCTTCATCTCCTAAAAGGGGGGAGTGGTTAGGGGAGCGAGGTCTTGATGAAGTAGGACTAGGAATTGACTAGATTGGTTTTGAAAATGGAAGAAACCTTCAAATTTCCTTTTTTTAGCTTTGAGCGAAGGCAATAGACTTCTCTTACTCTGTTTACCAAAAATCACCCTGTGGCCCATGTATATATTCATCATTTCTCTCGTCTTATTCTTTATTTCTCGAGAATATATGGCATACTGGTTTGTTTTGTTCAGTAATAATGTGACTCTTTTAGTATCCAGAAAGTTTTCGTACATGATGTTCCAAAACCTCCAGCAAGTTTTGTTGTTGAATTTGTTGTATTCTGCTATTCTTGTCTTGTTGGTTGAGTGGAAAACTTTCTTCTAGTTAAATTACTAGAGACACTTAACTCCATTGTATTTGTAATTTCCAAGTTCTGACACATATTGGCACCATGTATTAATTTTTTTTGATTTAGCATCAATATATTATGTTCACTAGAATAGGCGGACAGGAGTCTAAATGACTTTAACCACTTGAGAGTTCACTTTTGTATATAAGCGCAGTAAAATGTTTTTAGTTCTGATTGCTTTATATGCAGAATGGGAAATTATTAAGAAGCATGAAGTCTCATAGTGCTGCTGTAGTTTGTCTTAACTGGGAAGAAGATCATGGACATGGACAGGTGACTAAAGTGTATCTTTTTCCTTTTATCCTTTTCTCTTGTTTCTTAAAACTTTCCAATACTTTTTTAAGAAAATTTTCCTCACTTGTAAAATAAAAAGGAGTTCTTCTGGAAGGATTCTTTTATGCCAAATTCTTTCATTAATGTTGCTGGAATACTTGGATATGTATCTGTAAACATTTGTTTGTTTATTTTACATAATTTTTTTCCTACTCTTATTTTCTTATACATACAGGACAATGGAGAAAATGCCGGGTCCTATGAAGACCGTACATTGCGTTTCTTTCCTCCTGCCCCAAGAGTACCACGGATGTCTGGAGTAGTGTCTGGAGATTCCACTCTTATGGATAACATTGAAGACTCATTTCAGGATCTGCTAAACACTTCACATCAACGTTTTAACATTCTGTGCAGTGCAGATAAGGATGGAGGCATTTGCTTTAGCATATTTGGTATATTTCCCATTGGGAAAATTGTGAGTAACTTGACAACCTTTTTTCATTATATTGGCGCTCAATTCAAAACTTGCAGATGTAAAACTAGCACCTTATGTAGTGGATTCATCTAATTTTTACAAGTACAAAGAACTCTCCGATCTTCCTTTAATATTAATTTCATTTATTTTTTGAGATTTGGAAAAATTTCACAAAACTTAAAATCAGATTGGTGAAAATGAACGCGGGACTATTTTATGGTTAGCGATCTGTAATTGTAGAAGCCTGAATGAGCCTAAAAATGGAAGTTTGCGGTTCAGATGCAAACGTTTCTGGGCTTACCCATCAAGTTAAGATTTTGATCAGTTTAGTGACTTTTCTACATTAATAGAAGTAGAAAATACAAAACATTTTGCAATAACCAGGAGTAATTGAAAAAGGACTATAATAGGAAAATCATATGATAGCATAGTCATTTTATTTTCAGGAAGAGGTTTGTGCTTTATAACTACTCGCCGTAATGTCCATAGTATTACCACTTAATGTAGGAACAAAAAACACTAATTTAATTGGTTGACTTTTACCGGCAGCTATGTTGACTAATTGTGACACAAATACCAAGTAAAAGTTTGACCTGCTTTGACATGTCAAGTTATGTTGTTACTTGTCCACCTCTACTAATCTTGAAGCTTTACGCATATTAAAAATTCTGCTTTTCCTCTTCTAAAAGTGCATTTTCAGTCATTTATTGTTCTTGTTTTAAAATCGTACCTTCATCCTCCCTTTTTATTAAAATAGGCCTTGTTCAGCCTTGTAATAAGCATTGTTTATGTCATTACAGTTTTATTTGCAAACGGCCCCTTATTTCGATAGGCCAAAGATTTATTTCTCTTTGATTTCGAATTATAAAAGACTATGAAAATGGCTTATTAAGTCATGTGCATTTCTTGTTTGCGTGAAGTTGCGGATGTGTGCTACCAAAGGTCAATCAGAACCAACCTCTTTGTTATGACTAACAAGGGTAAGGTTGTGTACATCCGACCCTTCAAATCCTATCTGAGCCACTTAATGGCATTGAGATAAAGGAATATTGTTTTATTTGCAAAATATGAGGCCTTTGTTTTTTTTTTTTTTAATTTTATTTTTTGAATGGACAGTTTACAACCTGTTTTTTGAAAGGCTGCAACTAGTGAACTATTCCATTTAGATCCCAAGAACTGACTTTCCAGAGACTGCTATATGAGGATCAGTGCACATTTCTCTTTCCTAGGTTTGGACTGCTTCTAGAATCAGGTTATTATATTATCCTATCCATATTGAAAGGCACAAGACTCAATAGTTATTGTCTGATTCTCGTCAATTGCGGAAGAAACTTTCCTGCTACTTGCAGAGCTGTGATACAGTGTCTTACCTTTCTTAAGGTCATTTGTGAAATTAATATGAAGTTGTACTCCTCTTAGGAAGTTTATGGCCTTATGGGTATTCTTTGTTTCATATGTACTGTGTTTTAATGTTAGTGATTTTGTTCACTATTATGTTTTTTGCTCATTCTTGGAAATTTTTGTCTCGATTGAAATTCTTTCAGAACATACACAGTTTGTCTCTTCCACTCAACGGTGATCAAGTAACATATAAGATCCTGCATGCTACCATTTATAAGGTGAGTATTCTAGAATTAATAGTTGTCCATATTTCTGCTTGTTCACCAAGATGTTCCTGACTCAGAAATACAGTAGTTAGTAGTCTTTTCTGATTTTTATGCAAGTGAAATGCTGTTAAGTTTTGTTTTCTAGACGATCCAGCATGAAGATTTAAATTTGGAGTTTGGATACATGACCATTGTCCATGGTCAAAAGCACTATTAGTATGCATATAACTTTCTTAAGAAAATGATTTCTAAAGGAATCATCATGATGTGGAGATTACACTTTTTTGAGATGACAAGTTCAAGATGGATGATTTTTTATTCCAAGTTTTGGATATATTAGTCTACCCAGTGTTAATTGGGTACAGCTTGCTATTCTATATTACAGGTTTTTTTAAAAAAAACATTTTTTGGGCCTTTCTTCTCTGTGATCAACTATATTTGGCTGTGCTGTTGTGCTTGTGGTGCCAGGTTGCTTTGTCAAAGGATTTTTGTCGTTTGATCATCAAATGCTGTGGAGAATTATTTAGCAGCAGTATTGAGTTCAATCATGGGCAGTTTGCTGAACGACAAACCCGGGGTATGCATTGCCTGGTGTTGGACACCTCTCTTTTCCGCAAGAGGTAATTCTGTTAAGTGGGATTTTATCTATAAGTAGCTTGATCAACCTATATATATTCCTCAGTTTACTTACACACACTATAGAGGCACATTTGCCTTTTCATATAGCGGTCTTACTCAAATGTATGGTTGTCTTTGATGGTGTTTTGATTTGAGAGTCATGTTTCCCCTTTCTGTGAGTGTCTCTTCTTTGTGTTAACCGTTAAGTGCTAATGCCAAATTTATGGTGCCCAAGCTTCCAAAGGGAAATAATGTTTTAGTAGAATTTGCTTGCTTTTAAAGGTAAGGGCTCAACTCTAAAGACTTGATAGAGTTGATTGATGATTATGAATTGATACAAGCTTAATTTTTCTGAACTTATCTCTAGATCACAAACACACATCTCAGCATGATGTTGCTTCATGTTTGACTTGAAGTTGCCACTTTCATTATTGGTCTTAGTTTGGCAGTCTACTTTTTTTGCTTTTATAATAAATAAAAGATGTGACATTAGGAAGCACCTTTGTTGACAACCGACAATGAACTCTCAATTAGTGCTAACTTTTAAATTTTTACAATTATCAAAGAATTTTGCACGTTTGCTGACGACCTTACTTTTTTAGGAAACAAGAGCTTCATCAAGTTGCTCAACAAGCCTCCAACATTGAAGATTTAACTGAGGTCATTCGTGCATCGCTTTCTATCATGTATAAGCAATGGTGTGATGCCATGCAGATATTCCATGACAAATTCCATTCTTTATCTACACTAATTGTTAACAATGGTAATGAAAATGAAGACCACACTAGAGCATTATATCCATTCAGTTCGGATTTTACTTCAGAATTCCTTTTTTGTTTCATGTGCAGGACTGGACTCATCACCTCAAGAGGAGTTTCTGAGCCTTCTAGGAGGTGCTCGAACTAGTCCACCTGTTCATCAATTTCTTGTCAATTCTCTTGGCGAATCGGTATGGTCAGTCTCATGTGCTGTGGGAGCGAGAAACTGAGCTAAATATACTTATGTTTTTGTTTATTCTGAACAGGGACTCAAGCGTGTGATAAAGGCTGTATCTACTGCAGCAAAGGAACTTCAGGTTGTTCTCCTTGATCATATCCAGGTAACCCTCCTTTCTATTCTCTTCACTCTCATCTTGTGCGTTGTATATCTTCATCATTAGTTCCATTAAACTTTTTAACTCATTTAGAAATTATATTAATAAAGTTGTCAAGGGCCCAAAGAGACCATCCTTTGTCTTATCTCTCAGACTATACTATTTAAATACCTATATTTATAATAAGATCATTCTTTAATTAGGATAGACCACACAAAATTATGAGAGTTGTGACTGGACCTGGGGATTTTTTTTTGGTAAAGCGGGGTTGAAAATAATTGTAAAAAGAAAAGGGGAAGAGAAGACCCTAAAAATATACGAATATGCGTAATCAAATTGCACCTGGATTAGGTGAGAAATGTGTGAACTAGTAACGCCAATGAAAATTATTTATTATTCAACTGAAGTGAACAAATTTGACATTTAGGGGAATAATATTTATTAGAGGTGGATACTCTTTATTAGAGGAAGTAAAAAAAAGTACAGAAGAGGACAAGTTGTTCATTAGATAGCAATGACAAAGAAACAGAACCTCAAAATTATTGTGGAAATCAGGAAATCCCTTTAAAGACGAGTTGCTACTAATTCCTTTTTTTAGCTCAGCATTCTACATTTTTATTCCTATGATTGACCAGTGATACTTTTACTATATTCACATGTCTGTCAAAATGACTTTCTTTCATATTGGTCATCAACATCTGCCTCCTTGGTACCAAGAATAAACTGCACTAACAAATCCAAAGTATAAAAGGTGCTAGGTGCACAGAGGCGATTGGGGTCTTGACCCCAAGCGCATTGCAGTGGTGTGAGATCCTCAAGCTCGTTGCAAAATATTTTTTCTCAATAGATTGTGTTTCAAAGATTGCAAGAGTCTTAAGATTTTCGAACAAGAAGCCGCCATCCTCTCCATAGTTCATATGCATTACAGTTATTACCATTATTCTAGCTAGTATTAATTATTTTTCAATTATTATTATCTGTGTCATCAATTCCAAAGCTCAATCTGTAAGGAATGGGCTGACTGCATGAAACAGAAAGTTAAGTCATGAGATTGTCTGCAATAATCCTCTGTTTACGTTCTTGTCTAGTGTGTTGTGGTCTCAATGACCCAGTTCCTTCATATCCTTCTTCACCCTGCGATCTGCTTATGTTTGGTCTCCCTTGGCTTTTGTAGGGCTACACAAAGTTTGGTTGAAAGCGCAAAATAGTTTTAAGTATTTGGTCCGGTTTACGGTTTCTCATTCTGGTCTACAGTTTATTTTTTTAAAAAATGTGGTTTCCAGTGCGGTCCGGCTCTTAAGTTTTTTAGACCTGACCAAATCAACCGTAATATTGCCATTTTTACTTATTAGAGTAACTTGGTCTCACTCACACTGTGGTTACTAAACATTTGAACAGTAATCCTCATTATTGACTTTCTAATGCCTCTAAAGAGACTTGGAAAGAGGAACGATTAAGGGAGGCTAGAATATGCAGTCTTAACCCTGCAATGACAAATATTTAGTTACCTATGTAACACTTAATTAATTGCATAAGCCTTTTGTTAATTTACATGTAAAAAGAAGCACATGCAATTCATTTCGCCATTCTAATTTGATCCAAAATCCATTATTTTCCAAAGTAAAGAATATTACATCTTCAGCTCTGTTGGAATTTGGAAATAGATTCCTGTCATTCAAAGGTTGTAAACCATGATTATTTGCTTTTTTGACCAGCCAGCAGCTGAAATTATTGGATTTAGAATGGGAGAACTAAGAGGTTTTTCAAGGTGGCCGGCGCGCTATGGAGGCATTGGCTTGGATGAGAAACTTATACACGATGCAACCGAGAAAGTAGGAATGTTGCTTGTACAAGTTGTACGTTTTGTGCAGATTCTTTCATCTGTTACACCGCAGGTATGCTTGCTATTTATTTTATATTGTTTTTATTTTTAACTGAAAATCTATCCAGCATTTACTGCTCTTTTGGCTTTTCTTTCATCTGTTTTTTGCCTAGTTTTTTGTAAAGATACAAAATATGGGAGAAGCGAGGGAATAATATCAGAACAAGGATTTTTTTTTCCAAGGCTGCTGCTGTAGTCTAATTTCAGTCCCTATTCCCTCCAAATACTTGATTTAGAAAAAGGACAACAATGTTACTTGGAACACAAATGTCCTTGAACTGAATTTAGAAGATTGATATCTCCTAGTTTATCGGGCGTTATGTAGCTCACTGGGTTTTGTCGGAAATCCTGACTCAAGAAGTCAGAACGACTTTGACTGATTCACACCAAAGAGATTTTTAGAAACCGCATTACTGAACCAAGCTTCTCTCCTCTTTGATTCATTGTCCAAGTTCTACCTGATCTGATGTTCATTTCTTTACTCTCTTACCCTGAACCAAAGAAAATCTGTTATGAGTTTTTCTAACTCCCGGCAACACCCTAGGCAATAGGCAATTCGAAAAAGTGAGAGGGAACTCTAGAGAATGCTGGATAATACTGGATAAGGTAAAACAGCCGCCTAGAAAGAAGTTCCCTTCCTATTTCCACCCGTCAAGTGATGAAACATAGGTAGGGTAGGAGAAGGTGTCGCCCCCCTCCCCCCACCTTCTTCCTGCCGAACTTATTTTTGACAATAATATATATGCAATATACATAATGACACCGTATAAATTCAAGTGAAAGTGGTTAGCATATTGGTAAAGCTAGTTTTATTAATAACAAAGAGGTCATAGGTTTAAACCTTGCCCCTATTTTTTATCTCAATTTTATATTGATCCCCCCACCCCTCAATATTTGTCTCAAGCTTTGCCATTGCACCCATCAAGATTCTGGAGATTCACCTAGCCACTATGTCCGAGAAAGAAATCATCTTTCAAGGTTAGTAAGTGGGATAATCTGAATAGTACCCTAGCAAGAGAAGAAATTAGTTTCAAAGATTTATAATTTTCCCCAAGACACTATATATATGAACTCCCACGGATTTTATTAAATTACTAAAGATTTATTGGTATACCAATTTCTTCTTTTTTTTCCCCCTTCCCTTCAGTGTCTCCTTTAAAGTTCTCTTTCAGCTCCCAAATATTTGCAACTGGCTGCTAAGGTCTATAAAGATATATATGCTGGATTCATGTTATCAGTTTTCCATCCAATTTATTTTTTCACTTCACTTCTCTTTCAGTTCTCAAATTTCTTCAGTTGGCTATTAAGGTGTATAAAGATACTAATGTCAGATTCAAGTGATCAACTTCCACCTTACAATAGGTATTAGTTACTTATTTTTCTGATGCTATTAGGAAAGTTGATTGATCATCTGCCTCTTGTAATTATGTTTCTTCGCCTGCATTTTGTAGTGAACTCGTAATCATGTTTCTGAAGTTCCTCTACGATCGTGATCCCGTAAAGCTGCTTCTGGACCAATCTATGATTGATCATCATGTACATCTTAATGAGTAAGTCATCTAAGCATGAAAGATTATACGTCTTCCTTGCCTTGTTTATATGTCGTTCTCTACCTGTAACATTGCAATTATTGATCACAAGCTCACAACAATATGTGCAACCTCCCCTCTCCCATCGCCTCTAAAGTTTGAGAAAGTTGAAACATATATAAGTCGAATGGCACCTGATAAATAGCTCGCGTGTTAAATGAATCACTGTCATGTCTACTATTATAAAAATCATATCAGTAAAATTAAGAATCAAAAAAGTAACTGTTGTCAATTCGAAAGAATGGTAGGAAATGTCAAGATAAGTTGAGACAAAAAATGAGAAACAAATGGAATGTAACAAGGTAAAAGTATGTTTACGTGAACGTATTATATATTATATATAAAGAGGGACACCTATATTACTCTATGGTCCCTCTTCCTTTTCTAAATGTTTCTAACATGTGGGTTAGACCTGGAGATTATGAATTTATGATCATTTGTTATTAAAAAGACACAAAAAGTTGAATTTCATGTTTAAACTAAACTTCATGTTGGGTCTCTTCAGCTGATACCTTCAAATTTCATGTTTAAACTAAACTTGTAAAACCCAGAAGTACTGATAGTTTAAGTCAAATTGATTTCAAAACAAGGTACTGCTTGATTCGTAAGCACTTAGGCAATGCGTACGCTTTAGAGACCCTGAAATGTGAAAAGAATTTAACATAGCTTGCAGATAGACGCAGATCTTGGTCTCTACAAATTAACGGTGTCATCTTCTTAATGCTTCAGGGATACAATACAGCAAGTTGAAGAACTTGTTAAACTAGGGGGCTTTGCGGATACCAAATGTCTACACAGAACCTTAGCAAAAGAATTTCAATGTATGGAAGCCAGGTATCTCTTGGAATGCCCTCAATTTTATTTGGATTACAACAAAATCTATTATTCCAATGCCATGTGGCTCTCGCCTAGGTCAGGTTTGGGGTGCCGGATATCTGCAACCTTATCCTCATTTTTACTTAGAATATAGAATACAAATGTTCTGTATTGTGTACTAAATACCCTTTTTTCTTTGTCAGTAAAATCATTTGAATCTCCAGTTTTCCATGTTTTTCCTGGTAAATGACCTGAAAAATTTTATAATAATAATATTAGCAGTGCCATGCAATTCTCTTCATTATCTATTTACTGAAAATATTTTCTGTTTGTGCAGTAAGTAATCGGAAAACAAGATGTTTGAAAATTTAGATGTATGAATTTTTTGTGTATTTGGAGGAGAATGTTCCCAGAATTGTTCTCTAATTCTGTATTGGATCAATTTATGTTGAATAGTTATGAACATGCAAGACTTATTTATTTTTGTGGAATTATTCTCCTGCTTCCTTTCTGTATGTTGATGTATCTATCTCATTATCTAGTTTCAAAGAGGCCTTCGATATGCCCTCCACTACCGTTTCAAAGGAGATAATCTGCAAGCAGATGTTGCCTCTCTATTCCTTCCAATCTTCTCCACCATCCACCCCTATCTATGTGCCCACATCAATATCGTTTTTCCGGGTATGTGGTCACTTTACTTGGTTTTTGAAATTAATTTCCTGTTAATAGCTGATAACTTGCAACTAATGAAATTCAGCAGCAAATATGTGTATTATATTTAGCTCATTTCCAGATTGCTCATTGATGCATGCTGAGTCAACAATGGTCTGATCTTATAAAAGTTAATTTGGTCGTATATAATATAAGCAAGTGAAACACATTGTTATTCTGACACTTCATTCACTCATGTGTTAGGCTAGCCGCTAGCTAGTTAGTTGAAGGGTATCCCTTGTCTTAGCCTTGTTACCCCCCTGGTGCTTCCAGCCACTGCCAAAGGTCTATGAAAATATAATCTCTTATGAGACCTATGTGTTTTCGAGAAAATAACCTTTGTGTTTATCGCAGTTGATTAGTTGTACTGTCGTTTAACTTGCCATATGTGTAGATAAGTTATACAAAGCCTTAATAAAAATCTTTGATCATGATTTGTTGTAATATATGTATGCTTAAAACCCAGTTTATTGAAAAAGGAGAAAGATGGGACCTAATAGATGATCTGTAACCAAGTTCAAGTATTCAAGTTGAAGCATACGGTGTATACCACATATATGTGTAGAGACATTAGACCCCTTTTTGTTTTTCCTCTGAATGTGCTTCTGTATCTGAGTAACTTTCAAAATCTTCTAGAAAACATGCAATGTTCTCGAATGAATGTTGCCTAATTGAACCTTTGCAGTTTTCTCCTTTTTCTAATGATTTGCAATTAAATAGGATGTTGAGCCTGATGTTTCAACATGTGGGACCAATCAAGAAAAGCTTGTGGATTACATCAGTTTCCATATACCTGAGTGGACCTCGGCACATGCTTCAAATTGTGTATGCATATTGCGAGGAGTGATAGATGAATCAGACTGTACTAGGAACAGATATACTGCAGTTGAAGCCTTGTTGCTGTCTGTGTCAAAGGATCTCAGTTGTGTTGATTTATCTCTGTATAAAGTATATCTAAACACTTTCCCTGTTTACTCTTTAGCAGTTTGTGCTGCTTTGCAAAATTTCATTTCTGAATCTTTACATCGATGTGAATCTCTTATACAGGAACGCCAGATTGTTTTGTTGTTCAATGGAACAACAGCCGCATCTGATAGCAGCAAAAACGCTCTTCTCATGATGATTCAAACAAGTGACCTTCCATTTGTACCTTTATCTGGATCAATCAATCTGAACTTGTGGAATTTGGATCAGTTGCAGGTAGGTATTTCACTAGTTGAATATTTTTACATTATTCAGAGAATGACTGCTGTGCTGTTTCTGCCATTAAAACCTTCTGCGTGTTAGCTCTCTGTTGCTACTCAGAACTCTAATTCTGTCTTTAAATAAGAAGATAGACTGGAGAGGTGCACTTAGACCCTCAAGGTCTGGAACTGCAATGAAGGATTGTTGGTTTATATATATAGTAATTATGTTTCCTATGTCTTCATGGATCATAAAACTCCATAAATGAAACCCTGTTCGCTAGTATTATGAGACTTTTAAGTGGAGTAGAACAATAGAAGATCAGGAAATAAATCGTAAGTTTATACTCAGAAAAGTTGGATGCATTATGGGCTGGTTAAATACTTAAATCATTCATGCTTTTCTTGAAGGCTCTGCAATTGAGGGTTGAGTGGTTGACACTTGACAGAGGGCTGCTAATTTTGAGTCAGACAATTTAATAGCATTCACTGGGCAAATGACTGATCCCTGTTAAATTTTGATATGAATAACATCGTAAAAAAAATCCAAAACTGGTGAATTATAAGTGCAAAAGGTTAAGATGACTTCCTACTCCACTCCCTGCTACTGAGATGTACTCTATTTCACAAGATTAATATCTTACTCTTTTCATAGGGATTTTGACAAGGTCTTTTAGGAATTCGAGCTGAAGGCTCTCATACTTGCTGCAACTAAACACCTTTCCCTTTTTAGATTGAGCATGTTTTCTTCGACTTTCAGATGTTTATTGCTGATTCTAGATTCAATAAAATTCTACTGACCATAAAGAAAGATTCATTCTGATTTTCTTATTTACGCATTTCCAATTAACCATATCAAGTTTGGATTAGATTATATACCTTAATAAATTCATATGAAAACACCTTATTTCAGATGAAGAGATCATGCTCTAATTTTAACCTAGAGCTTATAAATGGTAGCATTGTCTTGTTGAGAGCTTTCAAAATGTTCTTTTTTTATAGTAATATATCCTTGCGGCTTGCACCTTCATTTTGTCATAAGATGGGTAATGACTGAATTTTGGTCAGATCTGGATTATATTGAAATATCTGTTTATATTGTTTACTGTAGGACTGCATATTGCCTTTGCAAACGGAGAGTGCAAAGGTTCGAAGTATACCTCACAATGTGATTCCTCCACTTGCAGTAAGCTGTAAGCAATATCTTTACCTTAAGCTATATGCACAGGGCACTTTGCCTACGGTTAAAGTAGTTTTGTACTGCCGATTATACAATTACGATTGATGAATTGGACGTGGAGTACCATTTTCATGGTTATAATTTTGGAATATCTTTTCATTCCCTCTTTCTTTTCTTTAGCTCTTCCTTTTTTTGTTTCCCTAATCCTTTTATGTTGTGAAACTCAAGATATCAGTCTTAGCGTGTTATACTGACCGAGTTAATGTAAACTTTCTTCATTCAACTTCTCTATTTGTAACAGCATCCAGAGGCGTGGGTTGTGTTTTTGCCGCTAGAAAGCGAGCCTTAGTTTACATTCTTGAGGAAGATGAAGAAGAAGAAGAAGAAGAAGAAGAAGAAGCTTCGGATATGGATTGAGAATCCAGTGGCTCAACCTAATGCTCATAGTTGGAAGACAATTCCATAACATGCAACCTTAGAGCTTGAAGACTGATAGTCCAAGTTTTTCTGCTTAGAAGCTGCCCGAAATTAGATGTCATCCCAGTTTTTCACCGATAGTATCATCATAATTTATTCGATATTGGTAAAATAAAAGAATATGCAATGGATAGAGTAACATACATTCAAATGTCTTCCACTCTCAGCTCGTGGTGTTTGATGTTTGATGAGACCCTTGTTTTAATGTATGCTTAATGTGTAGAATTGTAGATGTTTCATGATTCTTTAAACAGGCCGTAGTAGTTGAATACAGTTGATACCTGTAAAATTTTATGCCTCCAGTCTCTTCTTGTTTCTTGCTTGTAGCACTACTGAAGGTATATTAAAATTGTAATATTTATCCTGTTAAAATTGTAACAGTAATACTGAAGGTATAAAATTCTGCTTGCACATTTAAATTAGCCCATGCCTAGATATTGTTAAAATTTTAAAATCTACATTTCACTTAGAATACAAGCGTTCTAAATAAACTTGACACACCATCGAATATGATTTAACTCAAGTTTAAAAATGTATTTATATTTTTGTAAAAACTAATATATACACGACTCAATTTTAACTTCATCCTGAAAAGTCTTATCTAAAATTATCTAATGACTCGTATATGGTCTACAACTCTACATAGACCATGAAAGGTCAAGAAAAGGAGTGGATTTGGATCAAATTTGTATTGCGGTACCTTTTTTTTTTACAAAATCTTGAGCAGCAGAATATAGATTTTTGTCTTATTAAACTTTAATCCGTTCAAGTAAACAAAATATATATTTGATTAAAAAACATGTTAATTGATAAAACAGTGAAAATCAAAGTGAAGTGATTAGAGGAAGAATGATTGGTCAGTTATTTGAACTACACGATTCAAATAGAATTTTGTACATGTAGCTAATTCTACGTGACAGACCGATAGTATGATTGTATAAAGTATGAAGCAGCCATGGATGAAGCTGCTATGAAACACAATGAATGCCATCAAAACATTATTGGAAAAACAAATGAATTCATTGAAGCATGTAGTTTGTCTGGTAATCAAGCCAACTACCAACAGCCAGACAGTTACTCATTATGTAATAAATACAACAGATTTAGTTAAAGTTAGACTTCATCTAACCAGTAATCATACAATACAACGTACACAAGGGAAACAATGAAAAATGCAATTGGCCTCTTATTATAAACTATAAGACCTTAATCAAGAGTTTCAAGGGGAAATCGAGTATGAGAGCGAACAAATTCTAGCCGAAGGTTATCCCTGAATTAAGTCTCGTCAACTATAGCATCTCTACTCCCGTTCTTTGTCCTTTACTCGTCAGGGATCCATGAGTGAGCAAGTCAAGCAAGCAGACATCGTCCCAATATTGATATTCATCGAAAAATCCTATTCTTCGTGCGCAGTTAGGCCCGTTTAGCATAGTAGTTTTAGCAAAGTCGGATAAGACTTGATCCGGGTTGCGTATCTATGTCTCTTCCAACTCGACAATTTGAGCGCGTCTCTCAGCAGCCTTCTTCCTGATAAAGATACCCCATCTAAGGGCCGCCTTAAGCTTGAGCCAACCCACAACAGCTTTCCCGGAAGATCGAGTTCTATCCTCCTCAAAATTGAAGTTAATTGCCGGTGACGGTGCATATGCTGCGGAATATGGGTACGTATCTTCTGGCACACCAACGGGATTTTGGCCATGACCCCCACCCATCCCAAATAAACGAAGTAAATGTTGCATGTCTTCATGTTCAAGCATTTGATTACTTCGCATGCGAATTTCTTCCTCTGATAGCGTGTTCTCACTTCCTCGATAATCTGCAAAGTCGGAAGTTCCAACGGGCTGTAATCCCGATAAAGATGGTTGTGTAGACCCAAAATTCAATCCATTACTGTTTCTAGAAGGCTGGTTTAGACCAGAAGCACCCATAAACTGATTCGGAGGAGAAACGGAAACGGGACTAAAATGTGAAGATGATCCGTTAATGTTCATTGTTTGCGACTGTACAGGGTAACTTGTACCCAATGCATCATGTAAACCTGAAACATAAATAAACCAATTTATATAATGAAAAATGAGAAAATATAAATGTGGAATATACAGCTGCATTTCATGAATGTGATATATATATACCTCCCATCTTGAGACCTGGATCGGCAGAAGGCTGTTCCACAGCAGGAGCAACCGGTAAACTGGGTAAAGCGACTTGATGATTGTAAAAATTAGTGTTCGGTTGAGTAACAGGCGATTCAGTCCTCGGAGAATCTTCGATCCTGTTCTGTTTTAAGCTCAAGAGAGATTTGCCGTCATACTCCACAACATGCATCCAATTCTCATACGCTTTCTTTATCAAAGTGTCGGCATAGACCTGCCAACATACTGGATCTTCAGCCATCGTATTGAACGTGCAACAGATATTGTCCCCCCCTCCCGATTTCACCCCAATAATGCCTCTTTTAACCCAAAAAAAAAAAATCTTCTACGTGGTACTCATGACATGAACGTGTTGGCATGAGTGGGAATTGGGACCATAATTTGTTCACTTGTTTGGTATTCTAGTTTTCAATTTCTGGACTATAAGCATATTATCATCAACCACAACACAAGGAACATTGAGAAGGTAAAAAAACATAAGAGATGAAAGATAGTGGGTTTAGGGACTACTAACCTTCTGGGTGTCGGATAGCGAATCAGTCGAGTAATACTGGCCACCAGCGATTAAGCCACTAAACTCATAGATACTGTTAAAAATTACACCAACCCCTTGTGGACCATCGGGATAGTAGATATAAAGCTTTCCCCCAAGTACACAAGTCTTAGCATGCTCCACAAGTGCATCCCACATCTTATTCGACATGCCACTTCCTAGTATCTAAACAAGGGTTCAGAAAGAGTAAAAAGTTTAGGTCAAATAACTAAGACAACATCGCAATCAAACAACAAAATTCTGGTGTTCTTACATTACGCAATCTCTGTGGATCTCTGATAACAAATCTCAAGAAATGTTCAACAGTAACAACGCCGGCTTTATTGAGTCTCTTGTGGAAAGCCCCATCTTTCCCGATCTTCTCCAATCTCCAAACTTCATCATTCAATGCAGGAGGATAGTGTTTTTTATACACTAAAAAACACAAACAACACACATGGTTTAGAAGGTAACAGCATATACAAATATCCAGGAAAGGACACACGGAAACATTTATAAAGACTAACTCCTCTGCCCCATTCAATTTGCTATATTGAAGTGCTCGATGTGATCTTTGTCATCTATGTAGCAGATTGAGTGAGTGGAACGGATAACAGGAGGAGTATAGATTTAGAAATGTTGACTCACATTCCCCTCTGTGATCTTTAACAGTGAAAGCTTCCGTCTTTGCCTCACGGATGCGAAGGTTGTCGCAATAGCCAGCAGCAATCTTTAGACCTAGTCTGAACTGTCTGCTTCTTATCCAGCTTGAATTATCAGTAAATGTCAGCTCCCCCAGCGTCCCTACACCTTCTTTCAGTGTCACTTGCACATCTCCAGTTAAAAGAGGCCGCTTTCCTTCACGCTCTTTCACCACATGACTGTCAAAATCTTCTTCGGTCCAATTTGCATCATCTTCATCATTGAAATCACCTTCAAGTACAACAATATCCAGTTTTGCCGATGATTCTGGACCTGTTGTTACAAGTTCCCCGGTATTTGCATCAATTAAGACAATGTGGATTGCAGCTCCTTGCTCGCCTTCGACTTTTCCTCCCGTAAAAAGGGGTAAAGAAAGCTTAGTTCTGAAATGAAGCTGCAAATTTCTTCCATCAGGTGCTTCAATGCGCTTAGGAGAAGATCTGCATTTTTTTAACATAACGTTCATATTGTTCTTTCTCAATAGTCATAAAATCACAATTTGATCAGATTGTGAGCATTTGAATATGCAAGGAAATTGGTGACAAAATTTGCAGCAACAAACCATCCAAATAGCATATTAATTAGAATTTAGGATGCTGCAAATCTCAACAAGCGACAAACATTGAAATGCAAGTGCTATTTTTGAAAATGAGGTTTAAATGAAGCATCTTTCATGCAGCTGTTTAATTTCAGAACGCTTTAGATAAATGTATATACTAAAACCAAAAAGACAAAACATTTAGCCTAAAAGAGTAAACAATCTTAAGAATCCAACAAGAAGTGATTTTTACCTTCCATTTCCTACAAGTCTTGCAGGCCCCAACTTTGCTAAAGCACGTTCAACTTCTTCACTAACCTGTTCATGATTCATAGAGACCAAACATAAGAGAAGTGCAGAGATACAAGTATTATGAAACAGATACCAATTGTATAGTCATCATTCTATACCACATTTCAGAGGAGAAAGGGTAGAGGGTAACAAGCATTCATTGCAAGACTACAATAACTAATCTGCATAAGGTAGAGCTAGACTCTAGCAAGGTTATAAAAGCATTCCCACCCCCCATACACCCACCCGCTCACAAAGATGTCAAGCTGAAAACAGTTCATTGCTTCATTTTCGAAGAAAAAATATGAGAAAACGGATTTGAAAAGCTATTAGTTACCAAACTGATCATCCAAAACTGTCCCTCATCAGGAAGAAAAGAATTATACAAAAGTTGGAAGATCTTACAACTCTACGAAGAATAGGTTCCAAGGATGAGCAGAGCCTCTGTAGACTATCCACTTTAAGGGCTTCCACAATCACACTGTAATGAAGCGAATATTAATTAGTACTCTTCATCACACTCAATAAGCAATACACATATTGAAGCAACACCATAACATGTATAACCAAAGAAAGTATCAAATCTCTGGTTACAATAGGGGGATGGTTGATAGCCATTTATATAGAGTTAAAAATGAATCAAATAACCAAATCCATTACTTAATGTTTATTTGGGTTGTGTGAGTAACATTACTTTGCCATAGGTGATTCCAATACATTGTTATAACAATGTTAATGTTTATTTGGGTTGTGTAAACAGGCATCATTGTGAAAACTCAAAACCACTTTTTCAAGTGAAAATTCAAACCTTGCAAATATAATGAACATAATTTTAACTAAAATCATATTGAACATTTGCAACTTCCATACTTTCATCTGCCTTAATAAGAATAAGTTTGATCATCCATTAATATAAATCAAACAACAAAAGCAAATGGATTAATATCCATCCAAAACTAATGAACTAAAAAACAAAAAAAGCAAATGAAATGGAAAGTTTCAATTTTTTTCTCATCCTAAGTGACTGAATTAAAACAACAAAATTCTTACATATTCAAAAACTCACTGGATATTGATAAAAGAATCGCAGATAGCAACAAACAGACAGACAGCAAAAACCCAAAAACAAATCAGGAAAATAAAAGACCAAAATTAACCAAACACTATAAAAAATCCAAACACTAAAAACCCATCAAATAAAGCATCAAAATTTACAAACTTCAAGACAGAAAAAAAGAATAAACCTTGCTAAAGCTGGTCTTTTTCGATCAGGTTGACCATCTTCATCAACATTAGAGCTTGAATCCAAAGCTCTTTTCTCTCTACCACTCATACTATTTGATCTTTCCATATACCTTGTCTGCATTTTTTTGTCACCTCCCTTAAAATAATATCATATGGATCTCAATCAATACACCCAAAAAATACTAAAAAGATACTAAAAACTTTCACCAACTCAAAAAAGAAAAATACCCAGATTCAATTATAGCCTTATCTGATCATAAAAACACCAAGAAGTGATTTTTATTACTCCTAAGTCTGAACACATACTCCTAAGTCTGAACACATACAAACACTTAAAAAATACACTTGGAAGAAAGAGGGGGAAAAGGATGAAATTTTAAAGAAAAAATTAGTGGGTTGATTTTGTTGGCAAGGAAAGTAGAAGATTCAGGGAAAGATCTGGGATTTTTCCTTGAATACTGATGGCTTTTTCATCAATCAGATTGCTGAAAAGAGGGAAAGAAAGAAAGATGCACTTGAATTGATTTTGTTTTGGGGGATTTTGTAGTATGGAGAAGTTTAGAGGTGGGGGCCTTGACTCTTTGAGGGGTCACTATCTTTATTGTATGCTTTAGATAGCCTAAAATTAGCCTTAGAGAAAATACCAATACGGGATTGTATCATTCATTGTATGAATTATGAATATTATGATTTCATTCTTTGAAAGAATATTGCTACAGCATGTGAAGATTGAATGATAACAATAGTTCATGGTTGTATTGATGTATAGGACAAATGAAGTATTTACCTTAATAATAAAGTTATCCAAATTCATTAACCTAGCACATTATTAAAATCAGAACAATTTATTGGTTAAATTTTCAAAAAAAAAAATCTATTAATATTAAATTGTATATCTATAACTTAACTATTACTAAAACAAAATGCTGATGATCACTTTTTAAATTGGTTTACGTGTCACAATCTTAAGAAAATTTTTCTCTCTAAAACTCAATAATGATATCATTGTTATTATGACTAATATTTATACTTTTGACTTTACTACTTGCTAACTATGACTATAATATTAACCATACTGATTATTTTTTTATTTTTTAGTTCATATCATTTAATATATTAGAAAATCATATATTTTTTTTTTAATTATTTATAAAATCATTTCAAATTTATTTATTAAATGATAACAAAATCTTAATTTACAAATATGTCAGAAAATTTAATGAACCCGTACATCGCACGGACATTATCTAATATTATATATTACATAACACAGAAAATCCAATCAAAATAAATATATAATTATCTGACTTATTTTATATATTATACTGAATTTACCCTATACTATTTTATACTAGTATACTGAATTTACCGTATACGTTTTATAATTGCATATGTTCTGAAAATATAGTGTTACCATGAATATTAAATTAGTTGGTGACAAGCTCCAAAATCCTAATTGATTGTGGCAACTTTAATATGCATGGCTTACCTTCCACTTGTATCTTATAGAAGTATATATGTGTCCCTCTTAATTAACACTATTTTTATTTTTGTTCGTTTTATTGATTTTGTATTTGTAATAGTTTCTCTCTTTCTTGTATTATCTTATTTTTAAATTTATTTTCTATCTACATTTTAATCATTTATCTATAATATTTGTTTGTTTTTATCTTATTTTTCAACTCAATTTCCCTTTCATAATAAACGGTATTAATTAAGTGAGAAAGATAAAGTATTTGCTTTTCTTTTGTATCCATAATAGTAATACAATTATGCTTTTCAACTACATCAATTTTAAAACTCTTTTTTGCAATGAAGATTTACCGTACATGATACATGTAGTTTTACAACCAAACATAAAAATGTACTTCTTTCTTTCTGAAATACTTGTTATATTACGGTTATTTACATTATTCATCATTTAAATTTATTTTATATATTGCAGCTAATGAGTAATAAAAACACACTGTTAAGTGGGCTATTGTTAAATCATTTGATTACATAGGTTCATATATTAATTTTTATTTATGTATAATATAATATATAAATAATAAAAATATAAATATATCATATTATATTGCGTAAAAAATCAAATATATAACAAATACAACAAAGAAAGTACTATATAGTACTATGAGTTACTATTATTTATTTGATTAGAATTGAATATCATTTGAAATTTTAAACTAACAATTACTCCCTCCGAACCAATTTAGTTGTCCCGCTTTTTTATTTGGTAAAGTCTTTTTAGTTGTCTCATTTCTATTTTTGTCAATCTTTTTTTACCTAAATATCCTTAGTTCACACAAGTAATTACGAATATACCCCCATATACCTTACTTACCCGACTACCCTTTACTGCTTACTCTTTACTACTTACCCTTTACTACTTACCCTTTTTAATGGACCCCACCCCATCCTTAATAACCGTGCCCAATTCTTCGTTTTTTGTGGGGGTGGCATTCTAAGATGATTATGCTAAACCGTCAGTTCATTTAGTGATTGATTAGATCAGAGCCGTTCAAATGGAGATCAACTCTGACAATATCTGGTAGTATCAAGGATGATGCACGTGATGATTGATGTAAGACTTTTACTGCTAATTTTAGAACTCGAGAGAGGAATATTAATCAGATGCGATGGTGACTTGTTAATCTTATGGTGGGGCTGCTTTTTCACTCGTTATTTATTGCGCACCTGCCGTTTGATTTCAAGATTCTTTTGTCGGCTTCATCATTAAAATTATCTCTCCTCACTTAATTATAATCATTTATTAATTAATAAGAGTAATAAGTAAATAATTAGTGTTTGCTTGTAAAAAAAATGCACGACCAATTTGATAAGGTGTTAATTAATTAATTAATCGCTTGTCTTGGCAGAGACCGTCTTAAATTGAGATCAAGAGTGGGTGTGTAGCATGCTTTTTCTCATTTTTTTCATTTTCTGGGCATTTTTCAATTTTAATCTTAAATGTTTCAATATTGACAAAGTAAACTTTAAACATATCAATTAACATAGAAAATTACAAATTTGACCTTTTTATGGTCAATTCTGACGTTAAACTGATTAATTTCTACCTAAATATGGTTCTGTTTCACAATTTGAGAATGAAGTTAATAAAATGGTATTATTTTATCATTTTATGGATGAATTTTAAACAACAAATGAATAGTCAATAACATCATCAATAATAGTGTTAAAACATTGTACAATACAAGTTCTTTTATTCAATGCAACATGATGGTTCTAATAGAACATACCATCGATCAATAATAGTGATATTACTCTTTCCTCAACATGTTATATATATATATATATATATATATATATATATATATATATATATATATATATATATATATATATATATATATATATATATATATATATATATATATATATATATATATATATATATATATATTTGTAAATAGTTCAAATTGAATATGTTAATAGTCAAAATTATAACACATAAATTGACAATTGATGTTTTATGATCTAACTCAATTTTAAACGTATAAGCTTTAATTATCATTTTCAAAATAAGTATTTCAAAGTATACAAAGATATTGTATAAGTTTTAGTTCAAATTGAATATGTTAATAGTTAAATTATGACATATAATTTGACAATCATATTTTATAATCTAACTCATATTTGAACTTCTAATCTTCAATTATCGTTTTAAAAATAGGTATTCAAATTGTATAGATATATTGTATAGCATTTAATTCAAATTTAATATGTTAATCGTTTTAACACTATTATTGATAGTTTTATTGATCATTCATTTGCTCTTTGAAATTCATCCATAGAATGATAGAATAATATCATTTTATATAACTTCGTTCTAAAATTGTAAAACAAAACTATATTTAGGTAGAAATTAATCAGTTTAACGTTAAAATTGATCACTTATAGGTTCAAATTGAAATTTTTTTTACTTTAATTGATATGTTTAAGTATTACTTTACGTTGAAATTGATACCTTTAAGGTCAAAATTGATAAATGCCCAGAAAATGGAAAGACACAAGGAAAAACATGTGATGTTGTTACACGCGTAAATTGGACTGGCCCACTCTTGATCTCAATTTGAGGCGGTCTCGGCCAAATTTTGATATTAATTTATTTTATTTTATATACTCTGATTGGTTAGAATCTTGTTTATTATGCAATGGGGCATAGGGCATAGGGCATAGGGCATAGGGCATAGCATGATACTATTAATAGCTTGTTAATTCACAAATTATTTTCATATGAGGCTATCTGATATAAATAAATAAATAAATAAATATATATATATATATATATATATATATATATATATATATATATATATATATATATATATATAACGAGAAAAAAATAACATATTTACAACATGTATTATTAAAATTAACGACTTAGACTTAGTATATAGTATAACCAATAATTTATGGATATGACTGTTTTATTTTGAACTTATCTCACTGAAAGATAGTGTTTCATAGTAAATTTTTATGAAAGTAGCTTAATATGATCATAAATGATAATAGTCCTAAATGATAAACTTGTGGGTCCCATTTTGGGACTTGTTATTGGCTTAGTTAATAATTGAATATTCTTGTAAAAATAATTGCATAATTTCTATATTGAAATTAGAATATGTGAAATCAAAACACATTGTGGCACATGAGTCCACTGTCCATCCACAGAAACGTAATTGTAAAGCTTTAGTGCACTAATTGTACTTTTAAATTATTTTTTTATTGTTTAATCGACCAGAAGAAAAATATGGAACTGCCCTACTGATTATTAGTAGTAGGGTAATTCTTTGCATTTTAATATATGATTTTAATTCTGTATCTTATTTTATGGAGTATAATATTTGTCATTTCAAATTAACAATAAAAGGTAATCAAATTTTATGAAGACACATGAGTAGAGAAATACTCCTATTTCTTATAAAGTTTATTATTTTTTATTTTAATCATTTAGAATATCACTCATTAAAAACTTAGTTTTTTTTAAACTAAAATCAAATATTTTACACTTTTTAAATTTTTTAAATTTGTAACATTAAGCAAAACAACAAAAAACATTGAATTTACATCATATGACTCAAAAAATTTCTCGCATCTTTGAATTATATAGTACTTTCTTGTAGGGACAGAAAGAATATCATTCAATTAAAAAAACAATGGATAATAAGTATCTATAGTTAATAAAAACAAAAACAAAAACAAAAGTTTAAGTCAAAAAGAGGTCACTCCTTAATTACTTTGAAGTTTAACATAAGAAAAATCCTTAGATTAATAAGTATATAATAACTAGTAATTATGATTTGTTGTCCCCAAACGAGTCAAACCCAAAAAATATAATTAAAAAGGAAAATGAAAACATTTGGTGTAAAGATGGCAAATGCATTAATTGAACAAAATGTATGTACAGATGCAAAATAAGAGCATCTAATTAAACAAATTTAGTTGCTCTATGTGGGATTCAGCTTGGCTTTAGGGATACAAATGCTTTCTTACGCCCTAACAAATTTTTAATCCTAGACATTGGGAATTAGATTTAAAATCAGTTTGTATAAGGTGTTCAATTGCATATGATTTTGAAAATAAGGGATTATTAACATCATCATATTCAGTGTATCCCGTTCATAGAAAACTATGATCAGGATTTGGAGAGGGAAGAACGACGACAACTCATATCCATAGAAGAGAGTGCGGTCAAACAGTCCCTCGGCTCGAGAAAGGTCTTCAAAGAGATAGAAACTTGCACTTACAAATAAACCAAATAGAATACGTACAAATAATTAAAAATAAAGATAAAAGCAAAGAAGGAGGTAAAAAGAGCTAATTAAAGACAATGAACAATAACAAACGATGGGTAAAAGGAACGAGTTTAGTAATCTAAGACGTGAATAAGATACTGCCAACTGTCTGTATCCCTAGTCAGGTCTTTGGAGAGGCGAAGTTCATGCATGTTACTTTTAATTTGTTCCTCTCACGTTATCCTAGGTATTCCTCGACTTCTTTTGCTCTAATTTTTCTTCAATATTGATTCACATTGACTTATACTAATTTTTCTTTAATATTAATTCACATTGACTTATACTAATTTTTCTTTATTTTAGTTACATATAAGTTTAATTTTTGAAAAATATATATGAAAGACGAACACAAATTTATAGATTATAAAGCATTTTTATTCGCCCTTTGTGTGAATCCATACGAGCAACTCACCCACCTAATTAAAATCACAAAAATATTCAGAAATATGTAAGAATACAGTTAAAAAGAACAACTAAAATTTTCTCAAATATTTAGACTTTGAAAACTATAGTATTAATATTGGTTTCAGATTATTATAAAACTGCAAAAAGTTAGTTGCAGGGAGTCGCGCATGATTTCGTTATGCCTTACAGATTATGTATATTATCAAAAGTCAATTAAAAATAATATCTTATTTTTATAAAAGTAATATTGTGTGCATTCAAGTGTGGTAAATCTTACTTAGGTTGAAGTGGAAATTAAAGCCACTTAATTCGATAGAAGTTTTTAAGATTGAAAGGGATAAGAGTACTTATTTCTAATGATGAATAACGTGCAGAATAGGAATCTGAAAAATCATCACGTGATTACCCTTTGACCCATTTTTCCCATCTCAGTGTTAACACTGATATGCAGCAGGGAGTACTTGGGTGTAATTGAGTTTGAAATTTGAACAATTCCAAACCAAAAAAGATTGGTAGAAAGAAAAAGATGGCAAGAAACCTGCAACATGACAGAAAACATAGTTGGAGGCTTGGAACCCAGGAGGATTGTAGGGCCATGCCTCAGCTGCATTATTTGAGTAACAGGCACAGACGAACGTAGGCTAATGAGTTAGCGTTGTCTGCGTATGAATTGTAACTATATCGACATGACACTGGAAAGACAATCATGTTCCATGGTTGCGAAAAGGGTAGCCTAAAACAAAGAAATTCGTGGACCATGTCTAAAAAAGCTCATCATTAAGGCTTTAAGCACTAGACAAAATCATCAAAAACATTACATTACTCCGATGCTATCGAGTGGTTACAATCTAGGCACCCAAACGGCAAGGTCTTACTCTTACCCTTGATAATATTCAGAAGCAAAATCACCAAAAGAAAATGAAAGTCTTGATTAAAAGTCACAAAATGGTATTCATAAGCTAGTGCCGTCTCTTATTAGCATTATTCTTCCCTTTCCTTCGATCCCTTTTGGAATTTAGCTTTGGTCGGGATCTACCTTTACGGACTTTTTTAAAGGATTTCTTCTTGCTAACAGGAATATTATGCTTTTTCTCAGCTCCGTCAGTAGACACTGATGACGGTGGTGCTGCTGCTTTTTGGGTAGGATAATCTTCTTCACGAGTGATAGCCCTCGTTGTAACAGTAACCATCATATCGCCATTATCATATGCTTTCATCCCTCCAATAGAAAAAAGTGCATAAAGTGTCAAAATTTAGTTAAGAGTAAAGCATAAGCTTCCCACAGCTTCCCACAAAGTAGCAATATTAGACATTGTATTTTATCCGCAAAATCTGCTTTTGCCAAAGAAACTAGTATCTCACATGCACCCCAACAACGTCAATGTCGATACTCGATATACAAACTCCAAGCAAAGAGTATCATAGGACAATGTAAAGGAATTCATTGGTATCAAAGCATATATATAATCCATTTTTAGATAAGAATCTTGTCATTATTAACTATAGCATCTGAAAAGCTAACAAAAGTTTATTTTCAAGGTCACAAACCATTGGTTGTCTTGGATATAAAGAAGAGTATGAATCTTTTTGAGTTCCTTTGATTGATTTTATAGTATTTAGTATGCTTTGCTGACTTTTGATTATTGTGTATGAAGTCATTCCGAGAGAAAGATTACCACTTTTGATTGGAGTGACACGATTTCTCCATCGGTAAAATCTCAAAATTCATAATACTGGTATAGCGCGAAACAAGACTCGGTATCACCCAAGACTCAGTTTACTTGTAGGATGTATGTTTGTTCATCACAAAAGGGCATTACTAATGTATTAGACCGACTCACAATCAATCAGCTAAGCGACGGGTGAAAATAACAGTGGATTAGAGAAAGTATATCTCTTGCACCATATGAAAAATGAAACAAAATTAATAAAATCAAGCTGTATAACCAATTTAATGAAAAAGCAGACTTCCATAAGGGGAGACAGTACCAGAAACTGATGGGTTTAGTTCCATCTTATCACTATGCTCCACATCTTCATCATCCAACGCAGCGTCAGCTTCAGGTGGCGATGTCCCACCATACAGGGCATATTCTTTTTCCTTTCTTCTCTGTAGCAAAAAGGAAACCAAGTTAAGACACTTTAAACAAAAGCTTGGTTAGGCCATGTCATATCTTGATTCTTAAATATTTGCCACCTATGATCTTATAGCAAGGAAGGACAAAACTCTTGGTGCTTCAAGTCATATGTGTTCAGCAAATGGTTTTTTTTTTACTAGATTATTGTTTGACTTTTTGGCTTTTGGCTTCTCAGTTGGTTAAACAACTAAAAAAAGTGTTTGGTAAATGACTTTTTAAGCTGGTTGAAAAGCTAGCTTTTAAGCCAAAACAAAAGAACTGCTAAGTCGCTTGTTCATTAATTTTTTGGCTTTATGCCCACTTTTTCTTTGATAAACACCCACGGTCACCGATTAATTTTTACTTAACAACTTCTTAACACTTCAATTATACATCTAGCTGAACAACTAACAAAAAGTATTAATGCTAAGTGTAAATTGCTCATAAAAAAAGCCAACTGAACTAGCCAACAACCAATTGCCAAACACCCTCATATTGATTAATTGACAGAATTTCATAAAACTATTATACAAGTAAATATTGGTATTTAATCATCTTCATCAACATTAGTTTCACAAACATTAAGTAAATATTATACAGTTGGTATTCAATCATCTTCATCAACATTAGTTTCACAAACATTAGTTAGAAATTAAGAGTGTGTGCTACATGACGAGTAAATATTGTCACATGATGCATGAGCAAAAGGTCCAGGTGATACCAACACAAATTTGCAATAGGAGATGGATGACGCAGATATGAGAACTCAAAGTATGGTGCTTCAAGGCAATCATATCGTGGCAAAACTTGTCGAAAAATCGCAAGGACTTTCAAACAGGGTATACAAGTTAATTTTAAGCAAGAGCATATACGGAATACCCTATGCTCTCCTTGACATAGAGAAAAAGGTCAGTTTCCCCATGTTAGGCAGAGTGCAAACTTAAGCAATAGCAAAACAAGCATATGGAACACCTCTTCTGATATCTTCCATAGGACCCACTTTTCCCCATCCAAATTCACCTATAATTAGATTAAGATTTTCAACAATGCAAACAAGCAAGGTTTCAAGCAACATATAACTAAAACTAGACATGGTTCAGCTTTCAGATGGCACAAGGAAAAACGATAAAGGTAATAGAAGATTACTAGTATGTATGATACTTGATATTCATTTTATTTGAATATATATGCAATCTTCCTCATATACCCTTGTCTATGACTTAACTCGACAACACTTGAAAAGTGAAAATCTCTTATTGGTCTCGGAATTAAACAAACAAACAAGGACAGAAACCAGGGGTGTCTCAATTATGGCTAAACATAACTAGACTTCAACACATACGGTCATACATGACATGATAAAAATTTAAGCATTTTCATCTTAATAACCTAAAGATATACAATGACAAGAAAATGAACAATCAAAATACACCAATAGTCATAACTAATATGGGATACACAAATGATGAACATACCCACTTACGATCTTCAAGGCGCTTGCGTCTCTCTGCTTCTTCTTGTTGCTTCAGAGCTTCCTTTCTCCGCTTCTTCTTACGCTTATGAAATCCATCAACAAAGTCCCTGTGTCAATCAAATCACTGTTACATTCTGCAATTCCTTAACAGGTTCTGCACTCACCACATCAGTAAATTCACACCCCTAAGCTCACAAAACATATGACCCTAGCCTTAAATAAATCTAAGCTCACAAGAAGCATGACCCTAGCCTTAATAAATCTAAGCTCAAACACAACTCTATGCGAAAACATAAGTTGGATTATAGCTCCAAGCAGAGACAATATTTTATTTCACAAACAAGATGGTTAGTGGCTACATGACAGTTGATCGCAACCCTAAACTTCGCTCAAATTTTAAGAAAATATGCCGAAGTGGCTTGAAAAAACAACGTCCCTCAATTGCACAGAGAATTGACAGGTTAACATACTATAATTCATAATTATTTAGTATAAACATTTCAAGAAACCCCACAATTTTGTTCATGTCATGAAATTTAATTGAGTTACTTTAACCATTGAATGGTTTAGACCATGCCAATTCATCTTGAAATAATAGATACAATGCCACCAAGACCAATGCCTCGATAAGAAGCATATGCTTAAGAGCCACACCAATCTCATAATCACGTCGGGTCCCACAATTCATAGCACCATAAACTCACTCTATCTATGTTATCAGATGTTGATGAGGTAAAAAACCCCAAAAATAACATTAGCCGAACGCAATTATCAACCAATTTGAAAACTTTCTCAGATACCAACACCTTTCCCAATGATATTCCTAACACCTTAAAGATCTAGAGCAAAGTTGTCTTCCTTGCTTTCGTCTCTTCCAGAACCAGGTAATTCCTATTTCCTCCTATGCACTACATAGGCCCAACATGTAAATCGTATTCCATCGTTTTCAAATCCTTCCCTAAGCTGACAGTTTTCCACAATGTTTCCATAGATAATACATTCACATTTCTCTTTGGAAATTACCAACACACCAAATTACTCAGCGATACCAATTAAAAGATATCTATCATTACATAATCCATACTATAACGTCTCTAACTTCATATTTCTCATTGGAAATAACCACCAGCATTAATAGTTAATACTATAACTTCTAACCTTCTCCAATTCCTTACAAACTAAGTAGAGAATAGTCATCAATATTGACACAATTATTAGACAAAAAACATCATTTACAGTCATCATTGTTTTTCGTAATTCTTTATGCAACTTCAGGCAAAAACATATTAACATCAGCATAAATCTCAATTATTTCCCATGATCAACAAAATATTAACATACCCAAATCCTAATTCTTAGCGCATATTACAAGAGATTGCTAAAACCCATCATAGATAATGTTAGATTATGTATTGCAGTTACATGCATAGCAATTATTTAGTACAACAGTTAATATGGCAGTTATTTAGGAACAGTTATTTGAAACTCATGTATATATATTATCACCATTACAATTGAATAATGATTAACAAAGAAATAATTGAAACCCCAAAACTCAGTGTTAAACCAGAAAATATGGTATCAGAGCGGCAACAATTCTGAATCGTTTTTACAGCTTCATTATATACCGATTAACTTACCTAAAGCCCAGAAATGGAAGATGAATCAAGAACTGTCATAGCACCAAACCAACCGGTCACAATGGGACAATTGTTGCAACTGTTCAAACAGTTAAACTCCAACAAACCGCCCACCGAAACCGTGACCAGCACCCATACCCTCTCAATCTCAGAGAAATTAACAAACCAGAATTACACAAAATGGTCCAGGCTGATGCACCTAGCCATTAGACGAGATCGTCTCAATCACATCATCAACAACCCACCATCCACAAATGACCCAGCGTACAACCAATGGATCAGAAGCGACTCAATTGTTATCTCATGGATTTTGGATAATATAGATTCTGACCTAGTGAATCAGTATCTTGATTTCCCGACAGCCAAAACTTTGTGGCAAGGGATTGAGACACTTAACAGTAGTGGGAGAGACGGCCTGCAAATATTCGATTTAACAGTCAAAACCAACAAAATCCAACAAGGAACAAACACAATCGAAACATATTACAGCAAGCTACTAGTGCTATGGAAAGAAATTGACAGGAGACAATCAAACCCTATGAAAGATCCAGGCGACATCATCATCTATAATCAATTAATCCAACAAAATCGATTGTACCGGTTCTTAGCGGGAATCAATGAAACATTTGACAAGGTTACAAGAGATCTCCTTCTCCTAGACCCACTCCCTACAGTGGAAGAGGCCTATGCGAGTATAAGGAGAGAAAGAATAAGGCGTGGAATCATGAAGACGGAGCCCTCATCAGATCTGGAATCACCGGGCACCGGTGGAGTTTTTGCGGCCAAAGGAAGACCTTATCGGCGGGAAGATGATAAAACTCACATAAATTGTACCCACTGTGGTGGTACAAGACATACAAGAAACGAGTGCTTTAAACTCATAGGTTATCCGGAGTGGTGGCCGGATACAAAGAAAAAGGAGGAAAGAAAACCGGCACGATCCTCCAATCAAAATCGGACCGGAAAAGCAACAGTGGGATGGAGTACAGAAGGACCCGCATCCATGGAGGAAGGGGAGAAACAAGGAGAAGAAGCCATGAACGTGACAGGTATCAAGAGGAGAGAAGGAAAAGGTACCAAGAGCAGAAAATGAGACTCTCTCTCTCCCTCTCAAACGGCACAAATACAGTAGGGTTAAGGGGAGTGGGTGAGGCAGAGAGGCACCTCAGCCCTTTAAATGGGGAAGGGGGTCACGTGTGTCACGTGCCTCTTTGTTCCCATCCCAAAATTTTTCGTCCTCTTTTAATACTTCATCTTATTTTGAAGGGGGTTGGATCTTTGATTGTGGTGCTACCGATACAATGTCATATGACCTGAGCGATTTTTTGACTCATGACACACCTATGAAAGACATCATTAAAACAGCTAATGGAGAAGGGATTAAAGTGAGCAGAGCTGGAACTATTTCTTTCACAAAAAATCTCACTTTAAAAAATTGTTTATTTGTACCTGACCTGTCACATAAATTATTGTCAGTAAGCCAACTTACTAGAGATCTTGATTGTACTGTTCTCATGAAACCTGAATGTTGTGTTGTGCAGCATGTTCAGACAGGGAAAATTATTGGGCATGGTATTGAGAGAGGTGGACTATACTACTTGGAAGAGGAGACTCAAAAAAGGCAAAGCAGTTCTTGTTCGCGGGTCAGAGGAAAAACAACTGTGGACTTAGCATCGACGTCTAGGACATCCATCAGTAGGGTATCTAGAAAAACTTTTTCCTAATTTTGTAGGGCTAAAAGCTGAGTTTAAGTGTGAAACTTGTATTCTTGCGAGGAATCATAAACACTCGTATTCTAATAGTTTGAATAAAGCTGATATGCCTTTTACGCTGGTTCATTCTGATGTGTGGGGTCCTGCTCCCGTCGTAGGATTACATGGTTTTTCATACTTTATTACATTTATTGATGATTGTACCCGAATGAGTTGGATTTACTTCCTTAGACAGAAATCTTGAAGTGTTTCATGTGTTTGTTGAATTCTATAATATGATCTATACCCAATTCCAAACCCAACCCCGCATGTTTCGAACTGATAACGGTAGAGAATACATTAACTCTAACATGCAACAATTCTTTAAGCAAAAAGGCCTTATACATTAGACCTCTTGTCCTAATCCACCCCAACAAAATGGAGTGGTAGAATGGAAAAATCACACACTTCTTGAGATGACCCGTGCTATTATGCTTGATTCCCATGCTCCCACTCATCTTTGACCTGAAGCCATCGCCACTGCCAACTATCTTACCAATAGACTTCCCACAAAGAGCCTTCAATACCACACACCCTTAGCCACCCTCCAAACCCATTTTTCTGTACCTTCCTCACATACTCTACATCCTCGTATATTTGGGTACACAGTCTTTGTTCACTTTCCACTGTCCAGCTAGGGTCCGACACAAATTTGAACCAAGAGCAGTCAAATGTGTTCTTATTGGATATGGTAGGAATCAAAAGGGTTATCGGTGTTATGATCCCTTAACTAGAAAAGTCTATACCACCATGGATTGCGAGTTCATCGAGAATGAATACTACTACCACCATCTTCAATGTCAGGGGGAGAAGCATAATGACGATCTCAGATGGTTAGTTAGTTCGTGGTTGTCCAACCTAGACCCAAAAGATCAAGTAGACAATGCTACAGAGTCACCTCACCAAGACATTTTGTCCACTCCTCTGCCGCTACCAATCCTGTTTGATCATCAAGTGAGTCATACAAATCTTGATAATATTGTTCCAGAAGACACTAACAATGATAATGTGATTGTTGATACTTTGAATGAGGAAGTCGTCACAGATACAGTTGAAACAGGGAATCATGACAGTCAAAATGTAGATAGTGCATCATGTTACCTCCTCGTTCCACTCGAGGAGTTCCTCCAAGAAGATATGATCCCGAGTATGAAGCAAAACGTTCGAGATATCCCATTGAAAAGTCTGGCACAGGAAATTTGTCACAGAGTGCCTTGGCATTTAAGGCAACCCTAGATACAACCAAAAGCCCAACCACAGTCGAAGAAGCCCTAACTTCCGCTCACTGGAGAAAAGCTATGGAAGAAGAGATTAACGCTCTCAAGAAGAATGGCACATGGGAAAAATGACCAAATAAAAAGAAAGTCGTCGGATGTAAATGGGTGTTCACAATCAAATACAAATCAGATGGCACGATTGAAAGATACAAAGCTCGACTCGTGGCAAAAGGATACACTCAGACGTATGGAGTTGATTATTCAGAAACCTTCTCTCCAATTGCTAAACTTGATACAATTCGAGTTCTGTTCGGTATTGCAGCAAACTTAGATTGGCCCCTTCATCAGTTTGACGTAAAAAATGCCTTTCTTCATGGAGAGTTACAGGAGGAAGTGTACATGGAAGCTCCACCAGGGTTTACATCAGGGTTCTTAGAAAATGAGGGGTGCAGATTGAGGAAGGCTTTGTATGGGTTGAAACAGTCTCCTAGAGCATGGTTCGGAAGATTCACCTCTGTGATGAAGAGATTCGGTTACATGCAAAGTAATTTGGATCACACCTTGTTTCTTAGACAAAGAGGAAGGAGAATAACATGTTTGATAATTTATGTCGATGACATGATCATTACTGGGGATGACAGAGAGGAAATAGTAAATTTGAAAAACTATTCCAAGAATTTGAGATGAAAGACCTTGGTAGACTGAAATAATTTCTAGGGATTGAAGTTCTCAGATCAAACAAAGGAATATTCATATCCCAGAGGAAGTATGTACTAGACCTGTTAACTGAAACAGGGATGCTGGACTGCAAGCCCATTGAAACACCAATGATGATGAACCATGGACTACAGATGATTGAAGGAGGAAAATTGGTATATCGGATGCAGTATCAACGCATGGTAGGGAAATTAATCTACTTAGCTCACACAAGACCTGATATTGCATATGCAGTAGGAGTAGTCAGCCGATTCATGCACAGACCACAGGTTCAGCATATGGACGCAGTTCATAGGATTCTCAGGTACCTCAAAGGATGCCCTGGAAAGAAAGTCTTACATCAAAAAATGGTCACCTTGATCTTATGGCATATACAGATGCAGACTGGGCAGGTGATAGAGATGACAGGAAGTCGACATCAGGCTACTTTACTCTAGTGGGAGGAAATCTAGTCACATGGAGGAGCAAGAAACAAAAGGTGGTTGCTATGTCCAGTGCAGAAGCTGAATTCAGAGGTGTAGCCAAGGGAATCACAGAAGTCCTATGGCTGAGAAAGTTACTAACTGAACTGGGATTCACCCCTACAAGGAGTTGTGAGCTATACTGTGATAATCAAGCGGCTATCAATATTTCAGAAAACCCAGTTCAACATGATCGGACAAAACATGTAGAAGTCGACAGATGTTTCATAAAGGAGAAATTAGAAGCCCAAGTAATCAAGCTCCACATGTAAAATCAAAAGATCAGCTAGCAGACATTCTTACAAAGGCAGTTGGAACTCAGTTCTTTGAAGAAGTTTTATGCAAGTTGGGTGTTGGTGACCTACGACCCAACTTGAGGGGGAATGTTAGATTATGTATTGCAGTTACATGTATAGCAGTTATTTAGTACAACAGTTAATATGGCAGTTATTTAGAAACAGTCATTCGAAAACTCATGTATATATATTATCACCATTACAATTGAATAAGGATTAACAAAGAAATAATTGAAACCCCAAAACTAGTGTTAAACCATAAAACAGATAAACACTTTACTTTGCATATAACAGATAAAGATCATTACTTACCCAAAGCTAAAAATTCAATTTACAGCATGAATCTCAATTTTTTTTCCCATGAACAACAAATTCTAAACATACCCAGATCATAACTTAACATATAGTACTATAAGAGATATCTTAAACCCAGCATTGATAAATTAAAACAGTAGACTCAGCAGATACCAGATAAAGAACATTACTTCGCCAAAGATAAAATTCAAATACAGCATAATCTCAAATTTTTCTTCCATGAGTAATAAATTCATGACATACCCAAAACCTAATTCTCAACAAATATTACAAGAGATATCACAAACCCAGCATTGATAAATTAAAACACTTTACTCGGCAGATATAACATATAAAGATCATTACTTCGCCAAAAATAAAAATTCAATCTATTCAGGCAACAGCATATATATAAATTAAGCTTCTGGGATTGAAAAATCATTTAATGAGCATAAAAGGGGAATAGAAAACAAAGTTGAATATATTGGATTGTTGTTATAGTTGGGAAAGAGAGTTAGAATGAATACCTCAAGCTTTTCTCATTGAAAGTAATGGAAAGAGATTTGTTACGAAGAGCTCTCTTGTTGATGTGATGACCTCTTATGCCATTACCAACCACAGCACCTGCTTCCTCTGCTTCCATGCTCACAGCTCACCTGCTTGCAAGGATTTGAGAGAGTAACAAGGAGAGGAAAGAAGGAAAAGGTTTGTTTACGTTATTTTTGGTTTTCTAGCACTAATAATTCTATAAACCCAACACAATCTCCCACAAAAATATCATTCAATTTTAGGCTTTAAAAACAATTATACTTAAATAGATAACTTCTTTTAGAAAATCCACTTTTAAAATATTAAGATAAATTATTTATTAAGATAAGTACTTTAAAAAAACTTATGAGACGATTTATTGTAAGACATACCTTATATTTAGATTAAATAGCCTAAAATTTAGTATATGTGCTTCTTGTTTTAAGGCTGTCTTGCGGTTTCATATAAGACGGGTATAAAAAAATTTATTTTGATGTGTTAATAATCTTTGACCACTGGACACGAAGAGTTAATACTTTTGTTTTACATCTTGTTTTAGTTTGGCTCAAACGTTATAAAACCGCCATAAAATACAATCTCATAATTCTTTTGTTTAAACGCCTTGTAGTTTTGTTTGAAGACCCTTTAATGATGAGAATTGAGATGGATGAGTTCCTCTTGAAATGAACAAAGTTGGGATAACTTGTGTTTTTGAAAGAAATAATCAAATAAATATCAAAGTTAATGGAATTAAATGTTTTATAACTGGAGACTTATAAAAATAATTTTCCTCATGTTTCGCCAAACTACAGTGCAGTAGCAAAATTAAAAAAAACAAATATAATAAAGATGAACCTAATCGGCACGTTTAGTAGGTGATGCTTGTCTAACTTCAATCATCTCATTTTCTTCATAAAATTCATTTCAATGCATTACCATCGGAGAGGTAGTATTAGATAAAATGAAAATTTGTAAAAAAAAAAATTTTGTGATCAAAATTTCTTCATTATGAGAATGATATAAAATTTTTTATAAAATTTTACGATATAAATCAATCTCTTACTACCACTAATCCGAAGATGTTATATTGTTATTAACTTTTTATGATCCTAATTTCTCCGTTTGTCAAACAAGTTTGATTGATTTACCTAACATCTAAACCCAAATCCTCCTCCATTTTCTTCTTTCAATCTTTCCAACAACTTCCTTTCAAAATCCAAATCAATGGATACTCTACAAGAATCATCATCTTCAGTCATACTCTCAGAAACAGTTACTCTTAACGGGACCCAACTTCCATTAACCTTTAACTCCAACGGTACTCTCCAGTGGATTGACTTAGGAAATCAGAAATGCTTGTCTTTAGAAAAAGAAGTTCTTGGAATTTCCTTAGAAGGTTCAAGAATTATTCTCAAATGTGTAGTCAAAACTAATAATGGTGGGATTTTGTTTTGCTTCCCTAGCGAGGAATCAGCGAGGAGGAAATTAGTTATTGAGGTTTCTTCAAATGAATCTCTTCATGTTTGGTTTCAGAAGCTTCGAGAATTTCTTGATTCTCTTGGTAATTACTGTTCTTCAACATATTTGGTTGAATTGTGTAGAGATATTTTGGTGAATTTAATGAATATGGGTGTAAATTAAGTAGCTGATTGATTTGAATATATTAGTTTTTGATCATGATTAGCTAGAGAAATTTGGGGTTAATGATAAATTTGTAATTCCTAATCAAGACCCATGAATTGTAAATGCTAAATCAAATTGTACAATGTCTATTGCTAATTTAAACTTATGGGCAAATTTATATTTTTAACTGTTATGAACAAAAATTTTTTCTTTTCAGTTGATGATCAATTGCTCAATGCCCTTGGCTAATTTTAGCTAATGATTGATCTGTTGAATGTATTTCTTCTTTTGTTGGTCTTATAGGAAACCATAGTTAATACTAGTATTATTGATTTGTGGATCCATGTCAAGACATGTGAATAGTGAGATGCTGAAAATGGTAGATGTTTAGCTTGAGTGGTCTAATGCATAGTGCAAAATCTCTAATACTAGCGTGGTTGCAGAATGACTTTCGATGTTAATGCGGATGATTTTGTTGTTTTCTCCGCCTATGTTAAGGTTGGCGGTTGTGGTAAAGCTCAAAAAACTATATGGTGGCGATATGATGACGAGGATGATTGTTTTCACTATGTTTTAGTGCTCATCTATGTTGATATTGAT
The DNA here is from genome assembly GCF_026212465.1 of Amaranthus tricolor. NCBI lineage: Eukaryota > Viridiplantae > Streptophyta > Magnoliopsida > Caryophyllales > Amaranthaceae > Amaranthus > Amaranthus tricolor. The sequence goes on along the minus strand of NC_080052.1, from coordinate 30,041,612 downwards.
TTGCAATGTGTTTTTCATGGTTGTGGTAACGCCTGTTCCTGTGGCATGCGTGTGTGTTTCTAGGGTTTTGACCTTTAACTTTTAACTAAACTCTAAGATTATTATTCTTTGATCAACAAGAGGAGGATGAGGACGTTGAGCAAAATTTTTCCTCGTAAATAAAGCTTGGCATTGGTAAAAATAAAATCAGAAATTATTTAGCTCAACAAGATTTTTAAATTGTCAACATAGTGCAAAATATCAGTTTTATTACTGTATCGCAACCACATTGTAAATATTTTTGAAGTTACTGCGACTGCAATATAGGTTGCGATAACCACAAAATCATGCGCATTGACCGCAACATTGTCTTTGCATTGCAACTGCAGCCCCATCTGAGAGTTTGCACAAAGATTGTCTAACTATCATTCCTTTATTAATCTTTATGTAAGTTGTGCTAGACATTATGGTGTACGAATATGTCTGTACTCTGTATTCTATAGACACCAAATATTGTAGGGAACTTTAACTCTGCGGGAGATAAATTAAGAGATTTATGAGAGATGTAATCCCATGAATTATCAATGAATAGTTTGTTCCATGTTTGTTTTTATTTTTTTTTCCTCATAATTTGCAGGCTTGGATATCTTATGATGAGCAATGACATATATTGACAATTGACTAATAAGGTAAAGTTCCTGTTAACTTGATGTAGGTCGTCCAAAGAGGTTATTTATTTTGGTGAACCCGTTTGGCGGGAAGAAGTCTGCGACAAATGTCTTTGAGAACACTGTTCAACCTTTGCTTGAGGATGCCGAAATCCAATTTACATTGCAAGGTTCTTACTTTGTGCTTGCTAGTTACATTCTGCTTCTTCACTTAGTCACTTATGGTGTGTTGTTGTTAATAGAAACTCAATATCAACTGCACGCAAAAGAACTTGTTCACGGACTGGATCTTACTAAATATGATGGCGTTGTTTGTGTTAGTGGTGATGGCATCTTGGTTGAGGTATGTTGTTTTTTACTTCTTAGTGGTTTTATGATATAAAGTGAAATCTTCTACTAGAGACTTGTTTGCATCACATTGCATGATGATTTGAATTGTGTGGCTTGGGTCATAAATTTTTTTATATGTTTGTTAATAAAGACTCTGAATTCAGCTTTTGTTATATATAAGAATGAATGGAGGAGGAAAATATGTATAGAGGATCATCGGAATTAATTTACTTGGTCGTAGATTAGTATGATATAAAGCCAAATAATGTATTTGTTACTGACGATCTTACGTCAATTTGTGTTGCATCTCGTAACTTGGATAGGTAATAAAGATAAAAGACCGCTATTAGGACTTAAAAGGGCACATACAGCATGATAAGGGTTTCCATGTTCTTGTTCTTGTTCACAAAGAAGTGTCTTTGATTTTGTGGCATTAGAACACAATTTCTTAAACACATGGAAATGAAACCCATTTGTTTATGTCGTGTATGACAGGTATACAGTTTTCTTAGGCAAAGCTGTAGAAATCTTGTCTTCAATTGCTATTGTTCTTTTTTACTCCAAGTAGGTTATGTTTTTTTTATTTATGATAAATATATAGTTTTTCCTATACTCCAAAAATATGTTATAAACTACGTAATTTCTTTGTTTTTATTTAAAAGGAGTATAATTTTTTCTCAGTTTGCATGGTATAACCTTACAGGTTAAGCAGTGAGCTGCATCTGGAGTACGTTTTGTGTTCATTCTTAAACTTTGTTTTCCTCAACCAATAATATGAAATGTTTTTGTTGCTTCTTGTATCCAAATGACAGTGTTTCTTGTGTTTTAAAATTTTACATTAATTTATCACTCTCATGTCTTTTCAAATCCAACACCTTTATCTGGGTCCGGGTTCCGTAGGTCATAGCCTGCTAACCAAAATAACAGTAGAAATTTCTATGAGGTTAAAGGAAGCATAATCCTACTCCAAGCATGCTCAGCAGATTTAAGTTCAAATGTTTTAAGTCTGTTATAAATGTTCCTTTTTTACAGCATTACATGTTATTTACAGGCATTTGACTTTAGTAGGTTGTGAATGGCTTGCTGCAAAGAGACGATTGGAGTACTGCTATAAAGATGCCTATTGGTGTGATTCCTGCAGGTATTCATTTTGCTCAGCATATTCTTTGTGTGCTGCGTATGAACTTAAATTCAATATGGCAACTTATGGTCTTCTGTGCATTTAGTTTGACCTATAGTTCTTGGCTATGTAATATAAGGCTAATGTTATTCATCAATCCGTCATATGTTTGTTTTTGGTGAATTTTCATTTTTTTTTGTAGGTAGTGGAAACGCTGTAGCTAAGTCTTTGTTGGATTCAGGTGGTGATCCTTTATCTGCATTTAATGCCACTATTGCAATCATTCGGGGTTAGTACTAATATGCTGACGAGCCATATTTCCTTGTTACTCTTGCGTCATTGCTTCATCCACTCAACTGGTGTTTTTCTGTGGCAGGGCACAAGACCTCCCTCGATGTTGCTACTGTTTTACAAGGGAATACAAGATTTTTTAGTGTCTTGATGCTTGCATGGGGTATGAGATGATCATTCATTTAGACTACTATGCTATGTTACTCATAACTTTTCATTTGACTTGAAGTCGGTGCAAACATGCTGTTTTGATTGCAATTGTGTGAACAGTCAGGGTGATTTGTTAATGGGGATGATGCAATTTTGTGATGTAAAATATTGGCCGAAACCATTAGATATTCCATGAATCAGCCAAAAACACATTTTTCGCTTCTTTTATGATGCGGGTAGTATAGATTCAATGAATTTGAAAAAATTTACGACTTGAACAATACAATATGATGCTCTTGTTTTTACACTTTGCTTCAAGCACATTTGTTCGATACTAGATGCTTGGCACATTATTTTGGACTACGAACATGCAAAGTTTAATTCAAAATCAGAGTATGAGTAACATTGGTACTATGTCATATGTGCTGCTTGAACTTTCCCTTGTTCTTCAATTGAATTCTTACTTCATTTGAGTTGTGTGCCAGGGCTCGTGGCAGATATTGACCTCGAATCAGAAATATGGAGGTGGATGGGAAGTGCTCGTTTCGATTTATATGTGAGCTGTACTAAAATCCCTTCAATCTCCTTTCAGACATTGTGATGCTTTATTGAAATTACTTGTGCCCCTTTCAAAGCTCTCTTAATTGATTTAAACTGGTTGATTATAAAACTGCATACATGCTGAGCTCAGAAAAGATTGGGATCTGAACGAGCAAGTGACATGTTTATTGGTTACAAACTGCAATTCAAAAAAAAAACACTGGCCATTATTTCTTTCTTAACAAGGGTTATCCTATTTATGTTCTGTTTCTTTCCCCATACTCATGTCTGAGATTTGAATTTGTTGATTTCGTCCGTCTATTTGATGAGTTCGTGATCAATGAAGCTGGTGAATAAACATGTGGTGTTGTGTTCCTCTTCCATTCTATCCAATTAAGGTTAACTCCAGCTGCAAGGAGTTACCAAGTGAAACTTTTTTGTTGAGGTCATTTCTCAATGGGTATTGAAAAACAATTGCTCTAGATATTGGCCTTAAATATGCTGTTTAAGGAATTTTTGGGTCCTGGGTTGGTTTATTGCATGCCATTAGTGGGAGCTATCTCTAATATAAGTTGTATTGATCAGAATCCGAGGGAGGCAATAATTTGATTTCTTTTATATGATTATAATGATGGATTGTTGCAATTGGGGGGATTTAAAAAGAGGGCGAGGCAAACCAAAGATGGCCTAGATGATAAGAGTGGAAAAGGGTATGAAATGTTTAGATCTACCGGTTAAGATGTAGAAAATCAAAATGAATGGAGAATGAGAATTCATGTAAACGACTACTGGAACTGATTTATTTGTTCATGTAGTCGACCTGAATCTTTTGGAATTAAGACTTCGGCATTGTGTTGAACTCTAGATTTGTAGTTATATAAAGCCAGATTAAGCATTATCTTTGTCACTGAGTCTCATGTAGATTTATTTTTGTTCATGTTGCGCACGACCCCGTATTGTTGAGATTAAAACCTAGGCATTGCTGGTGACACTTGGGAGCTCCTGAAAATAGCTTATATTCTTCAATAACCCATAACTCTAAAAGGAGCTGCTGGGAATCTAAATGTTAATTCTGATGCAAGATTTTGCTTCGTTTTTTTTCTCTGTTTAATAACTAGATTCTATTGCACAAGGTTATAACCATGTTAATTGCTCGAAGGTGTTCTTTTCTTCTCTTCACACAGGCTCTGAAAAGAATATTACTGTTGAGGAAATATAATGGACGCGTTCATTTCGTCCCTGCATCTGGTTATGAAGATTACACAGAGAAGATAAGCCAAAAAGTATCATCAATTCAAGATGTGCCATTTTCCATTTTGAATATAAAGCAGACTGATGGTCAAGCCAGCGGTCATGTAGGGCCTGACATTGATCTAAAGAACATGAACTGGAGGACCATAGAAGGACCTTTTGTTTCAGTTTGGATCCATAATGTACGTTGGGGTAGTGAAAAAGCATTGGCAGCTCCAAATGCCCAGGTTTGTTTTATTACATATAAGCTAAGTCAATCATGTTGTTACTTTGTGCTGCCATGTTGAGCTCGTCATTGAAATCATGGCCATCATCCTACACGTGGATAATGTTTCCTTTGATATTAAATAACATGAATCTTGTATAAGTACTAAGATTTCTTCTAAGAAGGATTTCTTTTTTGAACATTAGTTGAAGCTGGGGAATTATAATTCATCCCAAACTGATGAAGTCGAATCAACTGCACGAATCAAAAATTCAACTTATGTTATCATTGCTAGTGTTCTCCTTTGCCCTTCATTTCTTTCAACTACCATATGCTATTGGGATTTGGAAATCCAAGCTTTTCATATTCCTTTCCACTTCCAATATATGGGTTGTTTTTTGTCTCCATCTTTCAGACTTGTAGGGTTCCAACCGTGCACTCCCCTTATCAGTACATTTCCTTTATATCTTCGGCCTGTCAATTTATGCACCGCATAATTTTTGCTTACATGCAGTTTTCAGATGGCTGTTTAGATATAATCCTTATTAAGGATTGCTCGAAATTGGCTTTGCTGTCAATATTGCTTGAATTGAACAATGGTAACCATGTCAAGTCACCACACGTGTTATACTTCAAGGTGAGTTATCGAGGTTGCGCAATTTTATCCATCAATTTGTGTATCTCTTCTTTTTTTATACAATCGCAAATGGTCTTTGCAATCAATGGTCAATCAGAAACAACCATTTTGTTATTACAAGGGTAGGTTGTATATGTTGACCCCTTCAAACCACGCATAGATGAGAGCCACTTGGCATTGGGTCATAGTACAAAAATATGATTTTGGTCACGGTCGCGGTATCAGTCGCGAAATGGATTTCATAGTTAATACGAATGATTTTGCTGTTATTAATACCCATACTTCGGTTGTAGTAAACTCAAACCTTTATGATATGGCCGCTATGTGGTGATGTAGCCGTTGTTGCACTATCATTGGGGTTGTGACATTTTACATATTGTTTTGCCTTTGGCTAACTACTTACAATGTAATGAACTCCAGTAGGAATTGTTTTGTGGTTCTTTCTATATGAACTCTAGATGGATGCTTGTCCTTCAATCTTCATCCATTTTCCACATAAGAAATGTAATGTTCTTATTCCTAAACTTAATATTTCACATTGATTTGGTATCAGGTGAAAGCCATAATTTTGGAGCCGGGTTCACGTGTCAACGACTCAACAAAGGGAGGAATTATAGACTGTGATGGCGAGGTGTTGGCTAGAGGCAACGGTACATACAAATGTGAGGAAAAGACCTTAATGTCATATGAAAATCTTCAAATTACCATTGATCAAGGTCTAGCTACTCTTTTTTGTCCTCTATAGGAAAATTGTGTATCTATTTCATCTTAGAATTTCACCAACACATGTATATTTATCAACATTGATCAATTTGATTGCGTTTTTTAGCTCGTACATGTTTAGATTGGGAAGAAATCTTGATTTCCCGCGCTTGTATTGCTCGCCCCAGCTCTTTCTGATTAATTCGGTTATGGTTGAGGATTTTCAATGATTAATACCCCTCCATCTGATCAAGTTGCTACACTTATTTATTTGATGATAAGGAGAATCCCTACAAGTAAGAGGGTAAGGGGGCATTCATTCTTCCTATAGGTGACAGAGAATCGAACTCCTATCGCAAAGACAGAAAAGCAACTACAACGGCAAGATGTGTGAGTTTCATTCAATCTCAAATTGGTTGCTGTTAGTATTATTATTCAAGGGGTGACTGTTTTATACATCATGTATTGTAACTGTTAAATCTATCAGTGTAAGTTATCAGCTTTTTAAATCTTTTGATTTTGATGTCCATGTTCTGAAATGTGAAGTGATAAATGCATCAGAGTGAAAGAGATAGATGTTGATAAGCAGTACAGTTTGCAAGTTCTGGTGTTATTGCTCCATCCTTTCACTGTTAGCTGTTCACCAACGAAATGTATTGATGTCTAATTAAGGGTGGAATAATCAAGTCACTATTTTTCTATGGTATGTTGTTGCATCGTAGCGTAAAAACAAGGCTGCATCATATCGTATCAGCTGCATTATAAAGGTTTGCTAGACAAACGAATTGATATTTTCTGCTTGAAAAGGTGTAATAATCAAGGGTATCTTATAATTCGACTAATATTTAGGCCTTACAATAACTGTATTAATACCATTAGCGCATCTTTACACTATGTCGACCCAAAAATTATCGATAAACTTTGCTTGTAATTTTCAATTTATCTTTTAAGTATTTGTGTCAAGACATTTGGCAATCGGATATGAAAGGATTGAAACATTTCAGATCAGATTAATTTTGCTCATAATTTTCAATTTATCTTTAGTATTCGTGTTAGATTTTTGATAAATGGATTCAAATGAGTTTACAATCTTGGAATACATTCATAGAGTAGCTTAAACGGACAATAAGATACAGATGTAAATTGAACTTGAATTAGGACAACTTCCGTGTTGTACAAGAGTATTCTAGTTGTAACTTGTAAAGTTGTAAGTAGTATGTATATAACCTTCTTTTAGTAGAAAGGATCAAAGATTTTGTATTTTTGGTTTTCTTCGAAGAAGAAAATAACAACTACTCATCATGCAAATCATCAACATGGTTTAAACACATGGAATTAGGGATGATCTTTTAAATGACGCAAAGAGGTCACCAAATAAAATCAAAATATTGGCTAATAATTAGTGGTTAAAAGATAATAATTTTTCAATGAAAGATTAGAAGTTGTCTTATTTTTTTATATTAGTCCGTCATAATAAACTTGTCTTAAATTTATTTTTAAATATATTCCGCTACTTTTATTCATTATATTCTCTCTTCTGAACACAGAGAAAGTTAAAAATTGTTGAGCATTTACGTAAGATCTAAGAAAGTAAAAGTATTTGCCAAAAGTGCAGAAATATCAAATGACAAAATATACAAGGGAGATAAAGAAAGTGACAACATATTGATCATAAAAATCAGTGAGTGGGCGACGTTTCACTACTCTTTCAATGCATTTAAAGTCCTCGTAATCCTAACTCATATCGGATGGAGTAAGGAACTCACTAAATTTTTCTAAAACAAGCAAATTGTACTCCGTATTTAGACAACTTTGTATTCATTCTCAGTTCTCACTATTCTTTTGATTCGGTTCGATTCAATTCTGTTCATTTTGATTCACTTTCAATCTCACATTTTCACTATTCTTTCCATCCGACCTGGTAAACGTTAGCATTTTCCCAGGGCAGGCCATGCCAGAGCTATCTGTGCTTGGCTGTCCATGAACACAATAAGATAACCATGCCCATGTCTAAGATTAGGTAGAGTTTAATTATTACAACTGAAACTTTATATATATTAAATACACTAACTCCATCACTTAGTTTCCATTCATGATGTAGTACATTACATAAATCTCAGTTGCTCCTTCTGAAATAAAGCTAGTAATCTTTGTAATGCTGAACACCGACAGCTCTAAACTTATCTTGTCGAATGTATATAATTAATTTTTGCACCAAAAGAGAAAATCAGGTTTGTATGTAGAACGCCCACAAAACAGTTCAAAACATTTCACTAAAAACTTGAGGATAAATTATGGAACTACCTAACAAATTGTCCCCTGTTTTTTGGTTAATTAATGAACTTCCTAGTTTTTCCACTTCAACCAAACAAAAACAAGTTGTGCAATAATCTAGGAAAACCTACCTTTCAATCCAACATGGAATCTATAGGATCAAGGAAAATAAGCAGCCGTAGATCGTATCAAATACACATGATATGAGCGGACTAGGTTCATTGTATACAAGATTGAAACAGCGCAGAGTGATGCAGTCTTTATCATCGAACAGTGAAGTTGAAAGCATAAGGTATACCAAAGAAAATAATATATCTACTGGTATTATCACAACAGACGTTCCATCCGTCTCACTCATTTTGCTACACAGGCTCTTAGAAGCTCACAGATTGCAGTGTTATTTTATTATCGAGACTCTAACCTACATGCTAGATTACAGTCGTGTTTTAAATAAAAACACTTACAGGTCATCCAAAACTCTGTGTTTTCGACATGAACAATAGTGTAAAACAAACTATAACAAGCTTATCAAAATACGAGATACTGACAGTCGAAAAAAACTCCCTTCGCTCTTATTAAATCTTAATCTATCAAACATACCACACGAGTAATAAGTTCATCAAAGAGGAAAAGATACACTAATTAACTAAAAGAACAGGGAAAGAGCACCCACTAGGAAAAATATATCCCTGAAATTGAAGGGTTATGCCATTTGATGAAGGTTTAGAAGAGAAAAAGGCTTCATCAAGAACTAATTAATGGGGCTATAAACTTTCTATCAAGGGTATATTCTGCTCTATTGATTCTAAACAGTAACCAAAAATGTGAGACAATGTCTAAATGAGCAAGAGAATGTATAATGATAACGAACAGATTGTATTTAACATATGAAGTCAGTTCACAGGTACAAAATATTCTCCTACTTCCACAGCGACCACCGGCGTAAAATCCATCATAGATCGTAAGGAAACAATTCGATTCTTCACGATCCATCAAAAACCAGCCAATGCATACATAAACTACTACATACAAAGAACAAAAAGAGCACAAAATAGTATATAGTATATGATTATTTACAAGCTCACCCAAATGAATCAAGTACCAGCATTAGGCAAAGCAGCCATGAAAGAGTTGTATGATGACTCAAGATCAAAGTGAAGTTGCCTTGCTTGCTGCTCAGTCAATTCATCAGAAGCTCCCATCTTAGACAACCGACCGAGCCACTCTTTCATTTTCGTCTTCCCCTCGAAATCAGGTGGCAATAAACTAAGCTTATTCAGCGATGACGAGAGGTCCGACAACAAAGGGTACACTTGATCAACAGCCACCATGTTCAATTTCAACGAGTCCATAGCCGTGATGAAGTTTTGAACACATTCAGCTACAATAGCGGCCGAAGTGGTGGAGGAAGCAGCAGCTGCTGCCCTATGCTCAACAGTAGCAGGTACCCCAGATGTGACTAGCCTATTCAAAGCAGCAGGGCAGTCCATTTTATAGGTATCAACAAATCTCTCAATGCTGGGGACAGTATCTTTCAATGAAGAAGAAAGGGTTTTGAAATGGGTAATCAATTTGAGGCATTCATTTTCATATTCTGAAGGAGAAATAATATCCCTAATGTAAGCTTTTTCTAGCTTCTCAGTAGCCTTAATAATGGCAAATAGTTCAGCAAAATTCTCATACATTTCTCTTTCACGCTTATCATTCCATAATTTCACTTCCATCTTGAATAATGCTAGATCTTGGTAAGTGGGTTTATAAGGAAAAGTTCAAATATAGGATTTCTTTTTGAGTTTTTTTTTAAATAATTAGGTTTAGGGTTTCTGAAATGGAAATTGTTATGGGTTTAAAATTGGAGAAGGAAAGGGACACGCGCAGAGAATACTTGTCAACTGAAGAACAACAATCAAAAACCAAAGATACAATCAGATTATAATCAATCAACCCATATAAAAAATCACAGATCATAAATAACCATCAATTAAGCAATAAAGATCACATCTTTAGCAAACTTAGTAAAATGGGCATCTTTCAATTTAGGAGAAACCCAATTTCTGCGAAGAAAAAACAAGAAAAACCCACCAAAATTTAGGCTATAAAAGCAAAAATTAAGACCCAATTCATCAAATATTAAGATAAAATGTTTATCAAAATTAATAAAAATAAAATGGGTATCTTTCAATTTAGGAGAAACCCATTTTACGTAAAGAAAAACAAGAAATACCCACCACCACCACAAATTCAAGTAACAAAAGCACAAAATCAACACCCAATTCATGATGTATTAAGATAAAGTTAAGAACTTAATAAAACGGGTATCTTACAATTCAGGAAAAACCCAGTTTAAGAACGGAAGGAACAAGAAAAACCCACCAAAAATTAGGTAATAAAAGCACAAAATTAACACCCAATTCATGAAAAATTAAGGTAAAGTCAAGAACTTTATAGGTAAACAAAAAGCAATGAATATAAGGGGAGAAAACTAATGAAAGAAAGAAAGTGAGAAAGAAATACATACAGGAAATAAGTAGAAATATAAAAGAGAGACAAAGAACGCGGTTTTGGGGAAGTGGGGGATGGAAGGGGAGGGAAGGGAGAGATGTGCAGCAGGTGAAAGAAAGAGAGAGAAAGATAAGAAAATGTAGAATTGAGGACAGAAAGGTAAGAGGTTGCGTGTGATAAAAAAGATGTAAATTCTGCTATTGATTACGCCATCATCTGCTGCTCTCAATACCCCTACCTCTATACTAAAGTGTTCTTGCTTTATTTGCCTCTTTTTAGCTTTTTGCTACTTAATACATGTTCAATTCTTGTTCCTAATCTAACTCAATATAACCACTACATTTATGACCTAAATTGAGCCTAATGGTACCTTTTCATTATAGGGAGGTCCCCTAAATTAAAAAAGTCTAAGTAAATATTAAATCACTTTAATATGGTATGCATAGGGTAAGAATTTTGTAATTTTTATTTACTTTTTTTGTTTTTATTTATTTTATTATTATTATTATTCTTTTTGTCTTTTTGTGATGATTTATAAATCACCGTAATGTGGAAATTATCTCATATTGAGATTGTATCTCACAAGAACATCACATTGAGATTGTATCTCACAAGAATAACTAAAGCATATATTGGTAAATTTTTTAAATCCTACGTCCATATTTGTTCTGTTGGTATGAAATCCACTCTTTTTATTAGCAAGTCTTGTATGCGATTGTCTTATCATGAAACAAGCCTATATAAATAGTCTATTTCTTTAAGATTGTATGTGATCACATAGGGTTAAAAGTGTTGTCTAAGGTGTCGTTTGGTGTGGAGGCTAAAAAGTAATGGAATAGAAAGGGTTATGTAAAGGAAATAATATTTATAAGTGTTAAACTTATTGGTTGTTTAACATTAATATAGAAAGAAAACACTAAAGTGATTTCCCTTTGTTCTTGTTACTCTTATAAAATAAGGGGAATCAAAACAAGGGTATAATAATAAACTAAAAAAAATGGAATGAGTAAAAATTTTTTTATGCTAAACAATAGCTACTGGAATGCCTTAACACATCCATTACCCAAGTCTAAAAAATCTAGACCAATCGGATCATATGACTTTACAAAGTGATCATTTAAAAATTGTAAGTGATCACTTTACTATTATAAGTAAATACTTTAAATCATTAAGTATATATTAGGCTAATCAAATAAAAATATTATCACCGTAAGACTGCTTCACTTAAAAATTTGAGTTTTTTTTTTATTGATAATGTTGCCTTCATTTGGAGTTAGTTGCTTGACAATCTATAAAAGCCCAACTAAGAATGGCCGAACCAGACACAAATGCACAAACTATATTTGTAGGCCCAATCATTAAAGACTCCTTAACTAAATTCGTAGGCCCATATTTCCAATCTGTAAGTTTATAATGAACTGACCCAGCCTAGCTCAAAGTTAAAACATTTGTTTGGATGTGTAACCAATCAATAATCTAGGGTTTTACATTTTAACTTCAAATTTTGAGGTTTGATCCTATTTATAGTACTAAATCATCTCACTTCTCAATTAAGATTCTTAATTTATTTTATTGAACAAATTTAATATGATAATTTTGTGTAAAATATATTTAAAATCTAAAAAGATACATTCATTTTCAATAATTGACACCTAATTTATAGATATAGCACATGATTTTTAATACTTGAGAAGGTCTGCTTAAGAAGGATGAAACAAATAACAATAGCTGAATTATAAAATGGTTAAAATGACATTAAATAGAAGATTGATCATATAGACAGGATGTGGGATACCTTGATAAATTGATACTCCTTAATGATGATTATAGTTAGTAATTTCGTGCTTATTTTTAAGAGCTATGCTACTTTACCTATTTTAGTTATTCATGTTGATTTTGAGCGGTTTTGATCATTTTTTAAGCATAATTCTTATGGTGACGGAGTAAACTAAGGAGATTATTTCTCGTTTGAAGATGTTTTACAATGAAGATGGGCAAAAGAGTTGAAAAGTGTTTAAAATGCAAAAGTTTTAAAGTGAAATTTGATATATGCACCACTCTTTTGGTCATAACTTTTGATAGAAAGATCTCATTAATGCAAGGTTTACGGCATTGGAAACTAGACTTCAAAAGCTTTCCAACGGTATATTATATATCCAATTTCGACAACCGAGCAAGAAATGATGACCGTTTGAATTTGCTGCGACTTTTCAGCGCAAAACGCCGACTCGGCTTTTGTGGAAGAAAAGTGACCGCCGACTCGGCGGTAAGTTCTGGAAAAATCACTGCTTTGCTTCATCAAAAGCCGACTCGACTTTCTACTGAGGTCCTTGACCGTCGAGTCGGCGTTTTCCCCTGACTGTTCAGTAGTTACGTTTTTTTAGTAGATATTATAAATAGAGTTAGTTATATGGGAGAAGTTAAGTTTATTCTAGGGGAGTTTTTAATTAATTTATGTAGAGATTTATTTTTCTTGGAAGTTTTTGGTTGCAAAACCTTGTTGTTACATGAATTCCTCTTGCAATTTACATACTTGTTCTTCGTAATTAGTAAGTTTTCTCTATTAATTGCTTTGTTATTTATCTCTTGCATTGAAATTATTCATCGTTTTATGTTGAGTATTTCTCCTATGCCATCATTCATTATGAATTACATATTTACTATCATGTTTAGTGAGTAATCTTTTTCTCTAGGGTTAGGGTATAATCCCTAATTCGAAGCATGGGATGACATTGTATCGATTGATTGTGTGAATTTGGGTCTATAATTAAATCTACGATTAATGAATCTTGATTTAAACATCTTTATTAACTTTTTCAATAAAACAGAAGTTTGAGATTAGTTACAATTTAGGATTGAGATATTTTTAGGTTAAATTCCTACTAGTTTAGCCAATAAAACGGAAGTTTGAGGATTAGCACTAGTTTGGTCTTAAATCGATATTAATCAATAGCGCGGAAGCTTGAGATTAATTAGATCACATTTATTTATGGCAATGACTCAATTTATACAATCATGAGAGTGATCGATTCCCATGTTAGAATTAGGTGATGTCCGACATCCTAGAGTTTGTTGCATCATTATTATCTTCATACAAGTTATTGTTTTGGTTTCGGTTTTTGCATCGTAGTATTAGTTTCCCCGACCATATTGTTTTCGTGATTCGTGTCTTGTAGTCATGAAACAACCAATTTGATTGACTCGCCTCCTTGTGTTCGACCCGTAGCTACACATCAACCGTGCGCTTGCGATTATTAAAATTTGCACCTGTCATACCTTTTCTCCGAACTCATGTAATAAATGAATTCATTTAAAACTATTTTAAAATTAGATTTATTTTCAGCAGATGGACTATCCTATTCAATACTAAATTAAATCATCTTGTCATGTGAAGTATATATTTGTATATATATAAAAGCTATTGTAATAAAAAATCAGTGAATAGAATTATTACATGAACATTAAAATTTGCGATGCAATACTTCAAAATTTGAATTGGTCTATTACATTAAGGTTTAAGTGGCCACCTCTCACAACAAACCAAAAAAATGTTTAGATTGAGTTATTGACACAATAACCCTAAAATTGAAACCTTTCATTTGTTATTATATGAATTTTGAGTGTATTCATCTATAAGTTTCCATAATAAAAATAGAAGTTAATTAGCAATTAAATATATGACAACCATGGTTAAGAATATGACTTATAAACTCCTCTTACAAGTGCCAAATGGTAAAAATTCAAGCATGGAATACAAAAATTGAAATTTCTAAGAAAAAACCTTATACATAAAGATTGCATATTGCTAGAGTTTAGTCACACACAATTTTTCTAGATAAGGCATTGCCATTGATGTTAGGAAAGCTCATAACTAATAACACCCACTATAATTTTTGATGATTTGAACTCAATTCTCGACAAAAAAAATAGTGTAAAAGTCTTAATCTTGTCTTAATCTTAACGATACAAGATTAGTTAAATGAACTAAAACAAATCAGTATAAAAAACAATATCACTAACAAAAATTAGTCGATCATATCTAATACTAATAACAATTTTTATAATATTTATCTACAACTAAAGATGGACACTTTAGGGTGTGAGTATGTTCTGAATCCTAATAGACGATAAAATAAAATAAAAAATAGGTGGGCAGAAGTTAGTTAGCAAAGAAGTCAGTTAATTCAGGTATTTATACCTCAAAGTTGCTTTCATGATTTCAGCTTCAACATACATGCATGAGATTGAAGATATAGTACTAATCTAACAAGGAGGAGAGAGTTCCAAGTAGCTAAAGCTTTTAATTGAAGATTTTAGTGTGCAGGGACACCATGCAACAGTCAGACAATTTTTGTCCCATCTATATTTATTACATTCATATAATTTGTTTTTAATATACTGAAAGTCATGGGGTCTAGAAAGAACTTTGTCCTTCAATTATTATTGGATATAATACATATATAATCTAATTAATATATATGTATATCACTTTGAAGTGTTTTTTTTAATAAATTATTTGAAAAATATAAGTTGAGGAGTATGAGGACTAGCAAAATTGATCATAACTTTTGCATTTTTTTATATAAGCAAGATAATAAAAAATTCCCCACAAAAATAATATACTTGCTTATGGATAAATATAATTCAAGAGCAATTTAATTTTGTGATGGTTGAACATTATCAAATTATTATTATTATGATTATGATAACTATTAGTTTACTTGATTTATACCGATTGTAACTGTTTTTTATTAATCAAAATTAATATTTACTTATAAAATTAATTACTTATTTTTTTAAGATGAATTAACATTATCGTAACAATTACAAAAGTTATCTATTCTTTTATTATAACAATTTTGTGGGGAATGGTGGAGTTGGTTCTTTAGTTTCTAGAATTCCACTAATGACTTATCAATTTGGTAAACAAGGTGGGCCAAATAATAGGCAGGTGACCTAACTGTTTCTGTACTTGTGGAACTCCCATGTTCCATGTACTTCAACTTACAATGATTTTTACAAAGACCATTCACAATTGAATTGACATTTCAACATGTAATGAATAATACTATAAGGAATATTACATAGAAGTATAATTCAAAATGAAATTTACAAAAGAAAAATATATGTTTTATGTTAATATTATTTTTTTTTTGAATTACAGAATAAAAAAAAACAACATTATTATTATTAGTTACAACATGAAAGAAATGCTAGCTAGTCTTTTTTTTTTTCATGCAAAAACAAATTATTAAAAAAAAACTATTTTCTCCTATTTTTCTAATCTCGAGTATGTAGTTGATTAAACTAACAAAATTAATGACAATTAAGCAAAAATACATATCTTAGAAGATTAATATTAATGTACATAACATTAAACCACTCCCATATATATATTTATTTTACATTAATTTATAAATCAAACCGCACGATTAATCATCTCCATAAATTGTTGCATGGATTGTTGCCTTTGCAATCTCATGTCCTCGTTGAATTTGTGGATGAACGCTTCAACTCGGCGGTTCAACTCATCTTGACTCAGTGATGGCTCTTTCTTTAACTTCGTTGACGTGACAGGTGGTGAAACATAATTGGTTCGTTGTTCATGGAACGTTTCAGATTTTTTCACCACCGTTGGAAAAGGAGATGGATCATTTAGCAAGTCAATCTGACGGTCTTGATGCTCCCACGTATCAGACTTCTTCAGATGTCTATTCAAAGGTATGTGGCGTCCTTCTGTTATGGCTTTCCAAGTACTCTCCAATGTATCTTGTTTCTTTGGCTTTAGTACCTTCAATGCTTTTGATCCACCTATAAAATTTATTGGTGAATTAGACAATATTAGACAAAAAATAATTTAGTTTAGAACTAATCATTATTATAACATAGTTAGGACTTAGGAAATATAGTATGGTCTATGCCCTGAGTTGTTAATTCATTCGGATAGTTGGATCGATTTCGAGTAGATGATTCGAGTTGGTTTAAAATTGGGTCTTATATTTATATTAATTTTTACAAAATTGCTAATTCACTTTTGTGTCCGGTCAAATCCGATTTGATTATAAGCAATTTATATGTTTTGAACATCTCTTGAGTGTATGCATATGATCATTTTGTCAAAAAATAAAATTCCTTATAAAAAATAATATCATTTGACTAAAAAAAACTCTTATAAATCTTAAATTAAATGATGTCATATTAAAAAGAGAGAAAGGAAATTTTTGTGATGGTAATTGATGAATAACAAAATACTAATTATTTAATTAATTAGATGTCAAAGGATAATAATCAAAGTGGATATAACATTTAGGTACGAGTTGGTGGGAAGAGGTGACCATTTTGATTCATCCTTCTTCAAATTTTACTCCTATTTCAAATTCAAATCAATCAAGATAAATTTCTTTTTAACAATTAATCATTAACATCATCAGCTTTACAAGTCACAACTAATTAACTGTGTTCATAATATCTCAATTTTACAAGTAAAATTAATGATAGAGATAACAACTCATCTCATACGTACTTTTATATAACACAACTATAAAAATAATTTATCTATCATGACACGACTCACCATTTAAATTAAATTAAATTAAATTGTGAGTAGAAATATAATAACAATAGCTTATAACTTAAAAGATGGCAAGATGCTATTAGCAATGAATTAAAAAGAAAGTAATAATGTAACGTGTTGATAAATAGTTAGTTAAGATCTTGAATAAAATGAGATGCTGATCTTAAACGTCATGAACATGATACTAATTTCCTTGAATTAGTTGATAACCTTAAATTAAAAGGTCAACATACTATTATTATTTCAAACTTCTAGTATTCACATTAGATTAAGTAGAAAAGTGTTAAGTCATGGTCAACTTTAGTAACGGCTTCATTAGATCTAAATTTTAATTAATTATTTTAAAATAAAGCCAGTACAGTAAAGCCACTTGTTTTATATGTTAAGATATATGAAGATTCTAGCAAAAGTGAATTTTTAGAATATTTTAGTTGTTGGTCAAATGTCACACCGTACCCTCACATAGCATTATAGCAACATCCAAAAATTACTCCTACACTTCATGTCCTCAACGTAACATCTCAAATATCTTACACCATAATATTTTAAAATAAATAACTCATATTTATATAACAATTTTTTATTGTTTGTGGAAAAAAATGAAATAATATTAATTTAACAGATTTACGTTTAAACATTAGAGATTTTAACATGGTCAAATAAGTATTATGACCACCCCTAAATTAAATAAGAAGTGTGAAATATTAGTCTACATTAATTTAATTGACTCTTTTATAAACTTGACAATATTGAAAAAATATAAAATAAATAAAAACTAACAATAAGTTTATTTAATGTATTTTTACTCAGCTCACTGAGAATAGCTTTAAAAATATAGTGTACTCTTTTATAGGAGTATTTTTTTTAGTGAACTACGATTTTTGTTTAAAAGTATTGTTTGAGAGAAAAAACCAAGTATAAATCACTCATATTTATTAACATTAACAAACTACAAAATTGCTAGGAAATTGAGTTTAATTAGTACAAATTTAAGTTTGATGTATAACCTGTGTCTTAAAATCGCAAAAATATACTTCATATATAAATATTAAATTTAAAATAAATTCAAATCCCTAACTTATAATTATTCTTATATTCCTAGGTAGGAATATAATTTTTCACCAAACTTGATTTAAATTGGGAAGGTTTTTAAAATTTTCCATGTTATAATAATTTAATTAATTAAGTGTTTGGAAATTTTAATTTAAAAAATTTCACCTTTTGCTTGTTGTCTTTTAAAAATTTGACCTTTTAATTATATTTTAAAAATCCGATCTTTATATTACCTTTTTTTGATTCTTAATCTCTCTACTTCTGGATTTTGTAAGTAACTTAATGAGGTCAGTACTTTAAAAAAGTTAAATTTTGCAAGTAACTTAATGAGATCAGTATTAAAATTTAAATTTTTAAACAATAATTAAAAGGTGGAATTTTTAAAAACCAACGAGCAAAAAGATTAAATTTTTTAAATTAAATTTTCATAAATGTTTTAAATAAACTTTTGAAATTTAAACAGGAGGAAACGAAGAGTGTTTTACCTTCAATTTGAGTATTAGCTTTAGCAGGACGGCGATGATGATGACCAAACCTCGAAGTAGCCGGTGGCTTAGCCGATAAAAACTCCGGCGAAACTTTCTCAAAAGCTTCCTGTCTAATCAACGGCTTAGACTGCGGCGGAGGAGTCCACGTGGACTTTTCCGCAACCATAGATTCATCATTAATCTTCTTAACAACAACTTCCTCCTCTTCAATCACATCCTTAACAGAAACGACATCGTTATACTCAAACCCCCTAATACCTCCAACAGCTTCCGCCACATGTGAAACGATACCGTATGGTGAGAACTGATCAGCACGAACAGATATGACGTCATGCTGATGATGGAGCTGCAGTGGTAGATGAGGTGATGACGTGTCTTTACTCGGTGGCGCATGGTGGTTGTGGTGGAAGCGAGACGAAGCGACAATGGTGATGATGATGGCGTTGATGATGAAATAAAGATATGGTGGTTGAAGCCATGATCGGAGGGCGGAAAACGACGTCGTGAGGTCGGAGACGACGACAGTGTTAGGAATTCTAACGGATAAGAGGATGGCAAATGAGATTGCCCCAATTGACATTAATATGATTTTCAAGGACATTATTAGGGGTTGTATTTTTTCCATTTAATTAGATTTTTTGAATATTTGAATATGGGATTATGGGATTAAAGAGTGAATGGGGGAATTGAGTGAGGATGGTAGGGAAGAAGGATGTTATAAGTTATATAGGAGTAGTATGGGGGTGGTGGGGTGGGAGATTTTTGGACGCGGTTTATGAAGATGGGGGGATGAATTTGTGCCGTTGGATATGGATCATATAAATGGTATTGATGAGTGTGACAATTGGTAAGGTATGGGTGTTAGTGTGTTACTATTATAAGAAACCACATTGCTCCATGCACTTACCAGTTACCACTTATTTATTAATCACTGCTAAATGGTAATAATAATAATATAAAGCTAATTAGAAAAAATACTGGCAATTTTAATGGTTATACGGTTATACTTGTTCCCATAGTTCATCTCATAATCTTCATAATACTCATTTTAATATATTATCATTTAAAAAGGTGATATAAACTGGTAATTGAAAATTGAAAATAAAAAAACTTTTTTATTATCAAAGTGTTATTACATATAAATGACGTAATTAAATATTATGAAAATTTACACTATATGTCATTTCTAGGGCTGCACACGGTCCGATCTGGTCTGATTTGACAGAAAAATCAGACCAGACCAGAAATTCCGGTCTGGAAATTTTTCAGACCAGACCAGTCAAAAGACCAGACCGGACCAGACCAGACCGTTCTAGAACGGTCTGGTCTGGTCTGGTCTACGGTTTTTTTTTTTTTTGAAATTTTTTTAATTGAGTGAGAATCAAGAATCAAGAATCAAGCCATATTTGTCTACTGATGCTGTCAATAAACAAGAATCAAGCCATATTGACACCAAGTTGACAGTGGAACAGTATAATCAACTCATAAGCCTGTTGAGCAAACAAGGAAATACAAGTGTTGAATCAAAAGAAGTTATATGTTCTAATGCAATGCAAGTGGCAAGTTATATGATTCAATTCATTAACATGAAATTTAATATCAAAAACAAACACCCAGATGCAAATCATATCCAAAAACAATCAAACATAGACCCTAAACATAAACCCTAACAATTTTTCCAATCAAATTACTCTCAAAATGCTCTAAATCGCATAAATTTCACATAATCAATCACATAAATTTCAATGCATAAATTTAGAACCCTAATTCGTCCATAACCAATTAAACAATCCAACAAAATGTTGATTCTTCCAAATTCCAATACTGCAAATAAACAGAATGAAGATTAAGCAATCTTTTTGAAGGAAGTTGAGATTATTTCATTTAACATTCAACTGAAATCAACCAAAAGCAGAGATTAAGCAAATAAACAAAATTGAAAACTGTATATTTAGAAATATTTAGAACCCTAATTCGAATTTAAACAAAAACTGATAAAAAGAACCCTAAAAAATCAAAAAATCAACCAATATACTTACATTACGAGATTCTACACTTGATTCCGTGGTGAATGGTGAGATTGGAGAATGAAGATTGGAGGAGGAGCGTCGAAGAACCACAGAAGCAGAGCGTCGTCGATGGGTTGAAGCTTGAAGAGTTGAAGGAAGCGAGGAAGAAGAAGAGTCGATGGCGTCTTAGACCTGGGCTGCTGGGCACTGGGCAGGATGCGAGGAAGAAGAAGAGTCGATGGCGTGGCGTCTCAGACCTGGGCAGGATGCGAGGAAGAAGAAGAGAGGATGCTGGGCCTGGGCAGCTTTTGCCTTTTCTAATTTACGGCAGCAGGATCAAGAGAACTAGGAAGAAAATGTTTGCCCTAATCCCTAATATTAGAGTCTATTACGGTTTATTGGTCCGGTTTGGTCTACTAATTTAAAAACCGGGACCGGACCGTAAACCGTTTAAAAGAAAAAAAAAAAACCGGACCAGACCATTCAGACCGTAGACCAGACCAAATACTTAAATTACGGTTTGGTCCGGTTTGGTTTACAGTTTAGACCAAATCCTGTTCAGCCCTAGTCATTTCAATACTATCTTTTAATATCAACAATCAAACAAGCTGTTAAGAAAAAGATTAAAACATTTTTTAAAAATTAGAAAGTTTAATTTTGGGATATGTGAGTGGTAAATTAGTGTGAACATACTACTTTGGTATAAAACTTTTTTTTTTTTTGAAATGACTTTGGTATAAAACTTAGTTAAATACAATGACATGAATTAGGATTATTAATTTAATTTTTTTAGATAATTTATGGAGCATATTATAAATAATTTATTGATAATGAGTCCTTAAATAGATCATAATATAATGAATTAATAATGATATGAAATTTGGTTGAAATATTTATATTCTTTCCATAAACAGTGATTATATATTAACTAAGCGTCCAGTGTTAGCTCTGTGAATATAGAGGATATCACTGCCAAGGGCCCAAATTCCGAAGTTGTCAAAGGACTAACAAATTTTCATTTCACGGCTAAATCATTTGATATCAGTTTTCTATATATAATAAATTAATAATTTATCAGATTTGTTTTAGAAGAAACATGTAATTTTAATGTCATGCTTGAACTTCAAATTTTCACCTACTCCATGCTATATTTAACAACTTCATATCAAAATTTTAAAAAAATTATCAACTACTAAGGCTTTCATTTGGTAAAAATAAATTTATTTCCCTTGAATAAATTAACGATAAAGTATCCTTATTACCCGACAACAAATACATGCATATTACTATTTTGACAATCATGATATATATTTTATTATATTTTTCATTGTGAAAAACACATGTGTTGTATTACGGTTTAACATCTTTATCACATTGTTGTCATATCATTATGAACTTAGCCAGAAGACTCTAGACCTTAGAAATATGAGTTATAGGACTTAGCCAGAAGACTCTAGACCTTAGAAATATGAGTTATAGGCAAAAACGTGAAAACACATTAGTTTTTAATCTCTTTTTTTTCTCAAAAGATTATTCTTTACGTTAAAATCATGACAAACAAACTACAGTTACACTCAAAGAGTACAAAATAAATAATAAATTAAAGAAACTAACAAGATAAAAGTACCAATGAAGTATGGATATGGATCAAGTTTGCAGTGAAAGATGTCGTTTATTACCTTTAATCACACGAACACTTGTACAGACGATCAAGAACAGAAGGTTTCTTGATCAATTCGTCTGTTTGGGTTTGATTTCTAAGTAATCTTGAATGACTACTTATCCTGGAAGAAGACACTGATTCCCCTAAGGATTGCAAGGCCTTAATCCTCACAATTCTCTCAATGATCAACGTGATCTTAGAGAAGTATGATTCTCTCTGGATTGAATACACTCAACCTTAGCAAG
The DNA here is from genome assembly GCF_026212465.1 of Amaranthus tricolor. Lineage (NCBI taxonomy): Eukaryota > Viridiplantae > Streptophyta > Magnoliopsida > Caryophyllales > Amaranthaceae > Amaranthus > Amaranthus tricolor. The sequence goes on along the minus strand of NC_080052.1, from coordinate 30,018,931 downwards.
ACAGAAACAACGAACAGAAACAACACTTGTTCTCTGAATGATCAATTAACTATGATGAATGTTCATGAATGATTTCAAAACTCAAAACTAATTACAAAGTGGAGGAGAGCCTTATTTATAGAATTGGCTTCCAATTCTAACGGCTATACAATCAAGAAAAGGCGCCTAAAATCCTAACGGCTATAACAGAAAACAGAAGCTTTAAAATAGAACACGCTGGGTCTTCTGTCTGCATTTGGGAACACCAGGTTGTTCCTTATTCTTCCTCTTCCAGGTACAGGACTCTGTATGCTGTTCATCAGCTTCATTTGCTTGGGATGGACTGGGTCCAGCTCGTTGTTCCTCAATACTTGTGTCTTCATTGTTTATGTTTTCAGTATTGTTCCCAGCATTAACCTTGTGTTGTTCATATGAAGAGAGTGGTCTTGTTGCACTTGTTGCAGGATATATTTATCCAATTTCACGAAAAGTAATTTGCCAAAGTTTAAACTGTTAAATCATGTTGAAATTTGATCAGCTAATTGAGGAAGCACGAAGCCTTATTTTCAACAGCTGATTCATTTTTAAATTTCAATTTATTGAAATGAAAGCCTCTAAGAGGTTCAACAATGAAAAACAAATGAAAAACATAATGCAAAAGATGAACACAAGTGTTTATGAGGTATCTTGAATACCTCCCCCTCAAATGTAGTTTATTATAATGAATTCAACTATTACAAGTATAATAAACCTCCCTTATCTTGAGAACAATCTCTCAAGATCACAAATACTAAAGCAAAGTAAGAACACTCTCAAGTTTCTAATAATGCAATAGCCCTCTCAACAATATGTGTGTTTGTGGTGATTTTTGTTCTATGAATGATACTCCCTTTTATAGTGGAAGGTGGGTATCATTCTTAGAACTTCTCAATTACTCATCATAAAGCACTTTTAACACCCCAATTAACCATGACAATATACATTACAATAAACAATAGAGTAATGCACAACATTATTGCATAATCACTACAAATTCTGACCAAAAACAGGATTCAATGTAGTCTGTTCGACTACCGCTCGATCGAGCCACTACCTCGCTCGGTCGAGCGAGCTTTTAGTGAAGCTACTGATTTGTTCAGGATATTCTACTCGACCGAGCCAACATCGCTCAATCGGTCGAGTTAGGCATTGCTTGATCGAGCGCCTGGTCGAGCCACTCACAGAGTCACAGTTTGCTTCTTTTCTTATTGTTTTGATCAAGCAACTCTCATCAACCGTTTCAAACCTTGAACCACCCATATCCGACACATCTTTGTCGACCTTCTCCAAAGTACAAGACAAAGCATGTTCGATTATATGTTTAAAGTTAACGTCATCATTAAGATTATTGGCACTTGCTTTAACAATCGGTGATCATAACTAGACCAAACCTAGAATTTCTTAACAATTTCTTTCGATAGCACGTGTTACACTATATGCCAGCTTCGTTTATGGCCCTAGTTCATCTGATCTCAAAATGAAAATTTGTACTTCTACTAAATTTATGCAACTATGTCAAAACATATGTAAATTATCCTATTTCTATGATTTAATCATTTATTAACATAGTGCAATCTTGGAAAGAGCAGTCATTAGATGTTAGTTCAAGTTACTGCCTTACTGGAAGTAGAAAAAAAGTGTAGTTGTCTCCTACACAAAAGAGTAAGATGAAGTGTAAAGCTAGAAGAATGTAATATTAAATTTTATATAAAAATTTAATAATGTTAAATAACAGTCAACTTATTTTTAATGGGACCGTTATTTTCGGGTGTTGTGTTGGAGGATCCAGAGACTCCGGGCCAATAAGGTGGGGCGGGCCCATGCGCTGCGCACGTGCTACTTCCATCGTCCCATCTGTAATAATTCTCTTAAGCGCCGACCATTTTATATATGCCAGATTTTTGCCAGCAGATAGTACACTTGCTCTTTCTATTTGTAATAGGAGTACTTTTCTTGTCTTTGAAATTGTTATTGATAAATTTTTTTTCAAATTGTTGAAATATAGTGTGAAAGGTAATCAATAAATATAGTGTGAAAGATAATTAATAAATTTATCCTAATGTGAATGCTAATTGTAGATGAACTTGCATATAAATATGAAAGTTTACCAATGTAAAAATCACACAAATGAGTAAAAATATCTCCATCTTCTAACTTTTACTCATTCTACATCCTCCTTATCTTTCTAAGTTGCAACACGTTATCAGCACCAGCTATACCCTAAATAATCAAGAAGGTAATATTTTTTTAAAACCTAATTAAGCATTTTTCTTCATCGGTATCCACAAATGGACCAACAATCAAATGGTGTCAACATCATCATCCAAGGTGTTTCTAACACATTTTTATATTTTATAATTGAGCATAATTCCATACCCTTCACTACAAACCCAGAAAGGACTGATTTAAATCAGCTCCGACATAATAATCCCACTAATACTAATGGTCCACCAGTACCACTAACTCGTAATTCACATGTACGACCAACTAATAATCTACTAGTTCCACCGACTAATATTCCACCAGTACAACAAATAATTCATCAACACAACCAACTAATAATGCCCCAACAACATCAACTGAAAATAAACCCTCACCAAGTAATAAAAGAACCAAAGATGATGAGGGAGAAACAATTACTAAACGTTGCAAGATAAATTTAAATGACCCATAAAATAATTTATTGGACAATACGTCACCTTTGCGGATGACAAGGACACTTTATTGCTTTTGTTATTATTTTATTTTATACCGCCTATATGGCTGGTTAACTTTTTTTTTTAACCGCCTAAATGGACGGTTAGTATTATTTATTTCTTTTGTTATTCTTTAAACCGCCTATATGGCTGATTAATTGTTTTTCTTTTACCGCCTAAATAGACGGTTAGTATTATTTTTTTATTCTCGTATATTTATATGTGCATTTTTTTTATTTGCAGTATTTGCATTTATATCCATGTGCATTTTTTTATTTACCTTTTACTTTACGTATTTCTTTTAAGTATACATAAATAATACGGTATATTGTACAATTTGGGATAACCCTCTAAAATCATATTACCCCAATTTTTTTACCACATACCCCTTATCCTTTCAACTTTACTCTTTACATCAAAAACCCTCCTTCTCCTTCTTCCTTCCACCGACAATGTACCACCATTACAAAAACAATTCATCTTCTTCCTCTTCCAATACTTTTAGATTTGAAGAAAATTTTGCCAAACTCAAATTATATATCTCCTTAATTATGGGTTTAGTGGTCCTTCTTGTAGCATTAGAATTATAATAATTATGAAGAAGTAATTTATTTTGAAGAAGAAGAAACAAAATGCACATGATTTTCTTTGTCATATTTTCTTTTGTTTGCTAATGCATTTTGTATGATAAATTATACTAATATATTATGTAAATACTATTTTCTTACCCTCTTTAGCATTTATTGTCTTTAATTTTTTTTTTCGTTATTCTCCTTGTTGTTGTTGTTCTTCTTCTTCTTCTTCTTCTTCTTCTTCTTCTTATTATTATTATTATTATTATTATTATTATTATTATTATTTCTCTTGTTCTTGATTTATTCCTAAATTTATTATCTTCAACAAATTCATAATAATAAACCAAGGGGGAGAAGATTATAAAATTAAAACATCATAATTTTTCTAATGGTTTATTATTATGAAAATACAAGAATTATTGCATTGTCAAACACTTACAAAATAATTATATATTATGTAGCAAGTATGGCAGAAATTACCAATAGACTATTCAGCATATTAGACTTAACTGGACAAAAATTCTTAGAATGGAAAGAAGATCCCATGAACTTAGAAGCTCAAGGACTTGAACATACTGTATTAGAAGTAAAAGAAAAGGATCCAATAAATGGAACTCAAGCTACCAAAATAAAGGTAGCTACAAATCAAGAAAAGGCCAAAGCCTTAGTCCTCTTGAGACATCATATTCATGATAGCCTTAAATCTGAATATTTATTCATAAAAGATCCCAAAACATTGTTGAAAGATTTATTCTTGTTGAAAGATTTGATCAGCACGAAAGGGTGCTTCTCCCACAAGTTAGCCATGAGTGGAAAATTTTAAGATTTTCTGATTTTAAGACTCTCATACAATTCAACATTATACCGAATTGCATCAATGTTGAAATATTGTGAGCACTCGGTGACTGATGCAGAAATGATTGAACTCACATTATCTACTTTTCATCCATCAAAAATTATTCTGCAACAACAATACAGGGAAAGAAATTTCAAAAGATATTCAGATTTGAGTGTAGGTATCTCACTGGCTGAACAACATAATGATCTTGTTTGGAAAAATCATAATATGAGACCTATTGGATCTTAAGCTATCCGTGAGACACACTCTACTAAAACACATGTGCCTGAAGCACATGCTGTTGAGAATAAAGGCCGTGAAAATTATAATAACCGTGGTAAAAGAAGCGGAAATTTCCAAGGAAGAGGACGAGGACAAGGTCGTGGAAATTTTAATGGACATGGTAGAAAGTTTCAAGGATTCGGTAGAGGCCACTTTCCCCAAAATTATCAAAATGGTCATTACAATAATAATTCTCGAAAGGGAAAACAAGTTAAATATCATAGTAAAAATAGCGATCAAGAAGGAAAAGAAAGTATTTGTTACAAATGTGGCATGACAGGGCATTGGGCACATACATGTCATACTGCCAAACATTTGGTGGAGCTGTATCTAGCTTCCCAAAAGAAAAAGGGAAAAGGTGTGGAAGCAAACTTTAATAAAGCAAGTACCTCAATTCCTAATGTCGATCTTTATAATAAAGCAAGCACGTCAATGCCTAATCTTGACCTTTCAGACTTCTATTTAGATGGCGATGAAAATGATAAAGAACATGACGAAGATATTTGAATTTTTCTTAACAATGTTGTGGTGCTTATTTAGTTGTATTTTCTTTTTATATCATCTAACGTTAATGAAATTTTATTATAACTATCTGTTTATTTAATATGAAGATATGGATCAGTTTAAAAATGGATTCAAATATCAATGCCTTCTAGATAGTGGAACAACTCACACTATCCTAAAGCACAAAGAATACTTTTCTGAGTTGAAGATGGTGAAAGCAGATGTCACCACAATCTCTGGAACTACTACACTAATTGAAGGATATAGAAAAACTCAAATAATACTTCCTAATGGGACAAAACCTAGTAATTAATGATGCTTTATATTCGAGTAAATCTCGACGAAATCTCATAAGTTTCAAAGATGTACGCCAAAATGGTTATCATTTAGAAACAATGACCGAAAATCATACTGAATATTTATGCATCACATCTGAAAAATGCGGCAAGAAAAGCATTCATGAAAAATTACCAGCATACTCATCGGGATTATATCACATTAATATAAAACCGATTGAGATAAACATGGTGTCTAATCAGAAGTTAGATAATAAAGAAATGATGAATTTATGGCATGACCGATTGGTTCATCCTGGTGTGGGAATGATGCGAAAAATTATTGAAAATTCAGTTGGACATCCAATGAAGAAAATGAGAATTCTCCGCCCAAATGAATTATCATGTTTTGCATGCTCACAAGGAAAATCGATAATTAGACCATCTTTAAATAAAATTGCTACTGAAACTCCTAAATTTTTAGAAAGAATTCATGGAGATATATGTGGGCTAATTAATCCTGCTTCTGGGCCATTTAGATATTTTATGGTATTGATTGATGCCTCAACACGATGGTCACATGTAAGTCCCCTACAAACTAGAAATGTGGCATTTGCGAAATTACTTGCTCAAATCATTCGATTGAGAAATCAATTTTCAGATTATACAATTAAGCGAATAACGCTTGACAATGCCGGAGAGTTTACATCTCAAACTTTTAATGATTATTGCACGTCAATTGGAATTGACGTAGAACATGCAGTAGCTCATGTTCATACTTAAAATGGTCTGGCTAAATCATTGATTAAAAGACTCCAATTAATAGCAAGACCATTATTAATGAGGTCGAAATTGCCATCATCTGCGTGGGGCCATGCAATAATACATGCATCGTCATTGATAAGATTGAGACCAAGTGCTTATCATAAATATTCACCACACCAATTAGTGCATGGTCGAGAACCAAATATTTCACACTTGAAAATATTTGGATGTGCAGTATATGTCCCTATTGCGCCACCCCAAAGTACAAAAATGGGTCTACAAAGAAGAATGAGAATTTATGTTGGATTTGAATGCCCATCAATTATCAAATATTTTGAACCAATGACTGGTGATTTATTTAATGCTAGATTTGCAGATTGTCATTTCAATGAGACAATATTTTCATCCTTAGGGGGAGAGAAAGTGGACCCAAATAAGAAGGAAATAGATCTCACATGGAATGCAATGCATTTGAAAATATATGATCCAAAAACGAATGCTTCTGAACAAAAAGTTAGAAAAATTGTCCATAATCAATATATTGCAAACAGATTACCTAATGTATTTGTAGAAACAAAGCATCAAGTGACAAAATCATATATTCCTATCGCAAATGTTCCGGCACGAATTGAAATTCCCATTGATAACAAAGCCACTGAAAATGAATCTATTGCACGCGGGAAGCGTGGAAGACCACTTGGTTCATAGGATTTGAAACAATGAAAATTCAAAAGGTTGAATGAAATGGCAAATGTTATCAATATTACTTCTTCAATGAATTGTAAAGAAACAAGTTTTGGAGATGAGGATGAAAATCTCAGAGAAGAAGAAAATAATGATATTAAAGATAACAATGAAATTTCGATTAATTACATTTCAACTAAAAGGCAAATAAATCGAAAGAATGCTATTGTTAATGATGCACTCGCTCATTCAATCGCCACCGAAATAACACTTGATGAAAATGATATAGAACCAGGAATAATACAAGAATGTCAGTGTAGAAATGATTGGCCAAAATGGAAAGATGCTATTCAAGCGGAATTAAAGTCACTTGAAAAACGAGAAGTTTTTGTACAAATTAGCCAAACACCAAATGGTATAAAACCGGTCAGCTATAAATGGGTGTTCGTAAGAAAAAGAAATGAAAAAGATGAAGTTGTTAGATTTAAAGCACGACTTATAGCACAAGGTTTTTCCCAAAGACCACGGATTGATTATGAAGAAACGTATTCTCCAGTAGTTTGCAAATGCGACTTATGGATGTTGTGACCGCATATTTATATGGTTCACTTGATACAGATATTTATATGAAAGTCCCTGAAGGACTTAAGTTGCCAAAAAACCACCAATCACGAGAAATGTTTTCCATAAAGCTGAAAAGGTCACTTTATGGACTAAAACAATCTGGAAGAATGTGGTATAACCGTCTTAGTGAATCTCTCCTGAAAGAAGGATTCAAAAATGACCAAATCAGTCCTTGTGTATTTATTAAACAGACTCAATCAGGATAATCTATAATTGCAGTTTATGTTGATGATTTAAATATCATTGGAACTCCCAAAGAGCTTGAACAAACTGCAAAATATTTGATGAAAGAATTTGAAATGAAAGATCTTGGGAAAACAAAGTTTTGCCTCGGATTACAAATGGAGCACTTAAGGGGTGGAATCTTTGTGCACCAATCCAACTATACAGAAAAAGTCCAAAAAAGATTTCATATGGACAAAGCTCCACTAGTGGAAAAAATCTCGTTTGCTGCGGTTTTTTTGCCATTATTTGCTGCGGTTTTGGCCCCCAGCAATAGTGATAGCAGCAAATGTCCTACTTTAAATGCTGCGGTTCAAAACCGCAGCAAATAAGGGCATTAGTTGCTGCGGTCATGGGCTAAAACCGCAGCAAATAATGGGTGTTATTTGCTGCGGTCAGGGGGAAAAACCGCAGCAATAAGTGTGGCATTATTTGCTGCGGTCAGGCTTAAAACCGCAGCAATAAGTCTCTTTTTTTTTTTCTTTTTCCGTTTAATCCTTATAATAATGCAATAATATTACAATGTAATAACAGTGATTAATCCAATGATAATCACAGATAATCAACATTAATCTCTTTGTAATAATAAACTCTCGCTCGTATATATATATAATATAAAATGTACGTACATATATATATATATATATATATATATATATATATATATATATATATATATATATATATATATATATATATATATATATATATATATATATACATTAAATAAACTATAAAAAATAATCAATATATACTAATTACAATTTATCAAGGACAAATATTAGCAAGATACACGGCAATCTTGTCTTTTAATTCGCGCATCTCTTCACTTCTCAAAGTGCGTGTTTCCCTCGGAATGTCGTTTAAAACCTATATTATAATATTAAAATAAAAGCTATTAATATAGAAACATTTAGATTTTACCAATAATATATTTAATTAAGAACGTAACAAATACTTACGGCATCTATATTTTCGACTCCAAATTCCTTCACGGAATTTATAATATCGTCCATAAACTTCAGCGCGTAGTAGCCGCAGTCAACGGAAGAAGGAGGTTGTTGAAAGCACTAAGAGAAAATAGAAGTTAGTGTCAAAAACGGTTAAAAACGCATAAAATCGCAACTTAACACATAAATTCTAGAATATGACTATGATTTTCAATTCTAACAACTTCTACACAATAATATATACCAAATAGTGTTGTGTGCCAAGTTTCGTGCAAAACAAACAAAGTTTGAGCTACTTTACGCGCGGAATTGACAAAAACGCTTAAAAACGCATAAAATCGCAACTTAACTTCTAATTTCTAGCATATGACTATTATTATCAATTCTAACCATTTCAACACAATAATATATGCCAAATAGTGTTGTGTGCCAAGTTTCGTGCATAACAAACCAAGTTTGAGTACTTTACGCGCGAAATTGACAAAAACGCTTAAAAACGCATAAAATCGCAACTTAACTTCTAATTTCTAGCATATGACTATTATTATCAATTCTAACCATTTCAACACAATAATATATGCCAAATAGTGTTGTGTGCCAAGTTTCGTGCATAACAAACCATGTTTGACCTACTTTACGCGCGAAATTGACAAAAACGCTTAAAAACCCATAAAATCGCAACTTAACTTCTAATTTCTAGCATATGACTATTATTATCAAGTATAACCATTTCAACACAATAATATATGCCAAATAGTGTTGTGTGCCAAGTTTCGTGCATAACAAACCATGTTTGACCTACTTTACTCGCGAAATGGACAAAAGCGCTTAAAAACGCATAAAATCGCAACTTAACTTCTAATTTCTAGCATATGACTATTATTATCAAGTCTAACCATTTCAACACAATAATATATGCCAAATAGTGTTGTGTGCCAAGTTTCGTGCATAACAAACCATGTTTGACCTACTTTACGCGCGAAATTGACAAATAAAAACGCGAAATTGACAGCATCAAACTAGTGACCAGACCACCTTGCACGACACGTGGAGACCAAACCTATGCATCCAGGACCTAGGCTAAAGTGGAAATGGAATCTTGGTACTTGGATCTAGCTATCAAGGTCCTAAAACCATTCTAACAATCCCCGTGGACTCCTAGAAGCTGAGCCGAAGGAGGGCTGGTCGACAGTTTGCTAGATCAACAAGTCAAAAACACGATCAACACGAGGACGTTTTCCTAACTCATCCTCGACTCCCTCCATCATCTCATCAACACGATCCACATCCTCATCGACATTCTCTTCATCTGTCTCATACCCATCAACATGATCTACTACATCCTCATTGACATCGGCCACATTATTGACGTCCTCAACAACACTTTTCTCTTTGTAAACTCCCTCCTCACCATGCCAAACCCAAACATGATATTGAGGCCTAAACCCACGTCGAAGTATGTGCTCCCTAAGGATATCAACACTATCTACCTTTGATACATTGCCACAACTGACACATGGGCAATAAAAACCAACTCCCCCCGTCCTAACTTGATGTTCAACCGCAATACTACAAAATTCTAATACGCCATCAATAAATTTCGACGATTCAATGCTTCCATACATCCAAGAATGATCGTTTGTCATCCTAATTAGTGTGATTAATTGATTCAAAACAGAATTAATACACAAATTTTAAACATATATACTTATTTCTAATTCTAATACTTATAACAATTAACAACAAACCATATTTTTAACAAATATCACAAATATTTAACAAACTTGAATAATGTAAAACATATATATATATATATATATATATATATATATATATATATATATATATATATATATATGTATATATATATATATATATATATATATATATATATATATATATATATATGTATATATATATATATATATATATATATATATATATATATATATATATATATATATATATATGTATATATATATATATGTATATATATATATATATATATGTATATGTATATATATATATATATGTATATATATATATATATGTATATATATATATATATATGTATATATATATATATATATATATATATATATATATATATATATATATATATATATACACATACATATATATGAAAAACTTGAATAATGCAAATTAGTAAAATAAATATAATAAATACAACGAAAACAGAGACCAAAATTAATAATTAATATTCTTAAACTAAAGAGTTTTTTTTTCTTGCATTATACTTCATGACTGATCTAACCTACGTACACAAATCCTATTCGAAGTCTTTCATCTTCTTCATGACGAAACTGCCCTTTTTTATTTGATATTGCTTTATTGATATATTGTTTGATTGAGTTTACAATAACAAGAACAACAAGATTATATTCGATTTTTTACAACAAGAATAAGAACCAAGAACAACAACGTAACAAGATTTTAAGTTGAAGATGAACAGAAACATGGTTTATGAACAGCAACATCAACAACAAAAACAACTTCATCTTCTCAAATGACCACAAGATTTTTTACAAGAACAGCAACAACAAGAAGATGAACAGAAACATATATTCGATGAACAGCAACAAGAACAGCAACAAAATTCGTTTATGAAAATTCGAAGTTTGATGATGAAATAAAAATAAAAATAAAAACAGCAACAAGAACAGCAAAAGTTCAAAATAAAATTAAAAATAAAAACAGCGACAAGAAGCAACAAGGATTTACCTTCAAAACACAAGTTTGATGATGTACAGTAGATGAAAAGAAGCAACACGAACAACAACAAGTTTGTGAAGATGAACAGCAACAAGTTTGTGAAGATGAAGAAGATGAACAACAACACGAACACGTACAAATGAAGATGAATAACAGCAAATGAATAAAAGAGCGTTTGTGAAAATGAAGATGAACACAAGAAACGAACACAATGAAGCGTTTTTGAAGCGTTTGTGAAGATGTTGAAGAGGAACAAATTGCAAATGAAGATGAAGCGTTTTTTCAATGAAGAACAACTGTATAACGTATTTGAGAAGATATGAGAAATAAAAAGAAATGGCGGGTTTTATTTGTGCAAAGGTCATTTGCTGCGGTTCATTAGAAAACCGGAGCAATTAATTCAATTTTGCTAGGGTATTTGCTGCGGTTGTGCATAAACCACAGCAATAAATGCATGATGCTAGGGTATGTGCTGCGGTCCTTAGGAAAACCGCAGCAATTAGAGTATTTTTTTTTTCAATACGTTTTTCTATTTTTTGCTGCTAATACACAAAAACCGCAGCAAATATTGAGCAGCAAATACATTTTTTTCCACTAGTGCTCGTCCGCTGAGCTCTCCATAGTGCGATCATTAAAACCAAAAGATGATCTATTTCGACCTTGTGAAGAAGACGAGGAGATTCTTGGCCCTGAAGTGCCATATTTAAGCGCAATTGGAGCTCTGATGTATCTAGCTAATAATACAAGACCTGATATTGCTTTCGTTGTTAATTTATTAGCTAGATATAGTAATTCACCAACGAAGAGACATTGGAGTGGAATAAAACATTTGTTGCGCTACCTTCTAGGAACTAAAGATCTTGGACTATTTTATAGATCAAAGTAAAATGCTACTCTTGTTGGCTATGCAGATGCTGGATACTTATCAGATCCCCATAAGGCCAAATCACAAAATGGATATGTATTCGCATATGGAGGTACCGCAATATCTTGGAGATCCATGAAACAAACACTGACAGCTACATCATCAAACCATGCAGAATTGATCACCCTTTATGAAGCAAGTAGAGAATGCGTTTGGTTAAGGTCAGTAATTGGTCACATTCAAGAAAAATGTGGGATAAACTCGATAATAAATTCTCCAACTGTAATTTTTGAAGATAATACAGGTTGTATTGAGCAAGTTAATGAAGGCTTCATAAAAGGGGGATAGAACCAAACACATAGCACCAAAACTTTTCTTTGCACATGACTTCTAGAAGTACAAAATAGTAAAAGTCAAACAAATTCAATCAAGTGAAAATCTTGTAGATCTATTCACAAAGTCCCTTCCATCAAAGAGATTCGAGCAGCTTGTATATAAAATTGGAATGTGTCATCTACGAAATATCTGTTGAACTCAGGGGGAGAATCATATTTACTGCACTCTTTTTCCCTTCGTTCAGGTTTTTATCCCATTGGGTTTTTCCTGACAAGGTTTTTAACGAGGCAATATTAAATAGAAATGTTGTAATAATATTTTACTCTTTTTTAGAGGTAATTAATGAATATAGTGTGAAAGGTAATTAATAAATTTACCCTAATGTGAATGCATTTAATGTAATTGTAGGTGAACTTGCCTATAAATATGGAAGTTCACCAATGTAAAAATCACACCAATGAGTAAAAACATCTCCATCTTCTAACTTTTACTCATTCTACTTCCTCCTTATCTCTCTAAGTTTTAACAAAAATATCATTATCAGTCAAATTTCAAAGGAACATAGTTACTACAAAAAAAAAATTGTTTCCTTTCACGCCTAAAATTGTTATTGTCTATATTTATATGGGAGGCTAAAGTAATTCCTCACACTTAAATAAGTGTGGAAAAATACACATTTAATGAGAAAATGCACTTTCAGCCTCACTTATAAGCGTGGGGACATTATCCTTACTAATAAGCGTGGGGAAATTAAGTAAATTCCTATTGATTTATAAATTGTTTTTCTACAGTTATAAGTGTGGGTAATGTAAATTATAACTACTTTTTAAACTAATTTTAGAGGGAAATTTTATACTACTATATTATTTTCTATTATAGTACTAATAATATTATTATTAATTATATTATTAACAAAGTAAAAATACAGGATAAAAACTAATGTAAAACGTCTTCATAGTTGCTTTTGGATGTTTGTATTTAGTACTTGTTTTCCATCCTTGGTAAATTTGTAGATCATTCATTGTTTTCTCACTTGACTTGCTTCACTTGTAGAAATCTAGTCTGGTGCATGATAAATCTAGCATAAACAAAGAACAAACCATAGAGACTAGAGTATAGTAAGGCATCGTGCTTTACACTAGTAGTATTCAATTTATACACAAGTATAGATACCAGACAAAGCTAGCACATTAGAGCTAATTCATAAGTATTATTAAAACTACATTAAAGACATGGGAG